>NC_059207.1:15175039-15360039 GCF_020615455.1 Coregonus clupeaformis
ACCCTGCACATCCCCTTCCACTTACAGCACTGAGAAAAAGTTGCTGAACGTCATGGCTAATTACTAGATAGAGACAGAAGACTTTGCATCGTTATGCAAACCAGGACACACTCATATCTGCATTGAAATACATCATAAAGCATTGAAAGACTGCATTACTTTCTTGGGCTTATTTATTAACTTTATTAGTAATTTCAGACTAGTAAAGATACTGTGACAACGCTCGCAAAAAACACAAACAAAGGGGGAAATATTCCTAAGACATACATCAGTTAGGACAATAAAATTGGGATCTGCACTAAATTAGTAAATAAACACATGCTGAGGTCATTCAAAACAAAAAGCTAAACAGAACAATATTCGTCCCATACCTAGCAGTAGAGGGAACACATGCCTTACAATAAACAAGGGCTCACACTGAAACCCCTCAAGTTATCATAAAACCAAATCATTTGAATCTGCTCCAACACAGCAGAAAAATACCACCGAGCTATTCCGAGCAGAGCTCAGCACTATTGCACTGTTCATTTCAGATCAAATAGGAGAAAATAATCACCTTTCCTGTGTACTGTACGTTTGAGTTCCTGTGTGTATCATCGTCACATTTAGAGTGGAAAAAGGACCCCAAAATACAATGTCATTTGTGAGAATATCACCTAATGGTGTAAAATATGATGTGCCCTCCTCATCTGAAGTAAATGAGATTCCTCTGAATTGCTTCAAATGTTACCCGCTTCTTTAAGCCGAAGGGCATAAAGTGCAATTACTTCAGTATCTAGTATCTACCACAAGATCTTGCCAACCTGCAATCTGCAAATGAAAGTGTTTTACTGATGTTTAACTGAGCAAACTCTGCAAACCCCTTCCAAAACATTTGCGAACATTACTGGGGGAAAAAAAATCTAACTTTAAAGTAAAGCAATACGGGCTATTAAATTATTTGCTTAAACGTAAACGCTTGTGATGTTTCTATTTAGAATAATGTTTTCATAGATTTACTTTTTCCTTCATTAGGATGGTATTTTGAACCATGCCTTGCTTATGTAGCATATGCCCGTAGGTATCACTGTAGAGACTATTCCCTTGAAATGTAAGCGACCAAATTCAGCAGTCCTTTTTAGAGTTTATGGAGCATGCTAGTTTACGCCTTAAATCAAGCACTCTTTGACAGATTTCCTTATTTCACTGAATGCCAACAGAGAGCTGAACTTTTTCAGGTCATGCTGTTGAATATCAACCAGTAAATATTTTCTCTGTTCATAAATCAGTATTAGAGAGGAACATTCTAACTACACTGGTCACTCAGAGGAAGCTGAAGCTGTTTTGGGGGTTTACAGCAAAAGCAGTGATCCTGGCTCAAAGGGTGTCCCTTCACTTGAATAAAGCTTTATTGAGCCCCTGGTGTACAGCGACGTGCCTCGACAATCGGCTAAATGCCCTGGCCAATCAGAGTGACACGTGACCCCCTAATCCCTCTTTGTGAGAAGGGTAAGAGCATGTTGTCACTGTTGGTTTTGTGAATTGGCATCCACAATCCCCAATGATTTGTTAGGAAGGACAGGTCTGAGAAGGGTAAGAGAAACAAAGCACCGCCAAAGAGAAAGAGAGAGAGAGAGAGAGAGAGAGAGAGAGAGAGAGAGAGAGAGAGAGAGAGAGAGAGAGAGAGAGAGAGAGAGAGAGAGAGAGTGTGTGTGTGTGACTGATATTACAGAGCTTGGCTGAGAGAGTCCTCTGTGTGTAATCGTGTGTCCACATGCGAACGCTCACCTTCCCTCTGAGCAGATTAACCTAACTCTAAATCCCAAGAGAGCAACAGGCGAGCGACACAAAGAACATCTTCATTGATGGTGGGGGTGGGAAGGAGTACAGTAAAGCTGTGAGAGTATGTCCATTACTCCTTGCCAAAGGACAACTTCACGTCTACTCTTTCACAACAGAAAGTCAAGAACATTCTGAGTAATGCAAAATACACTGGGGCCTCGAATCAACCAAACAAATCCCACTTTGCTGAAATCTAACTAAGCTGATATTATTGATAAATGCAGAGACATTAGCCTTGCACTGAGCTTTGCTTGTATTTCAAGTAGTCCAACAGCCCAGAGGTGGTAGCAACTCTAAAAGCCTCTGGATGGGGCTGTACTTTTCCAGAATGTCCTCACAATCACTGCCTCTGCTCAATTACTTTTTACAAAATAATACAGAAACCATATAATTAGGCAGTTCAATAACTGTGACTAATTTGAAGAAATAATAGCATTGAGTAAATAGTTAATTTATATTTCACATCATGATACGAATTTATAGTATTAAAAGTATTATTATATTTATCTTAGCTATACAAGTGCATACAATTTGCATAATACACACTCAGTATTAGCTAGATATACACACACTGTTGTCCTAAGGTATCAGAAATGAAGGCACTATTTAATATATGAAACGTGCCTTACTCTATTTGTGTAAATATCTATGAGGGATTCCAAATTATATTATATCCAAAATATAAATGTAATTTTAATTTCAATTTCTCAAAAAGCAATGACAATTACCACAGGTCCCACTCTTTATATCAAGCTCAAATTAGCCTGGTCAAAGGACAAGCTTCAAGAAAACGGTCTGAAAAAAATCAGGGAGTTCACAGAACATCTCTTCTGTACTAAAAGCTATCAAGAGTGATATTTTATATATAATATATTTATTCAATGAATATAGAGCCCTGACTTTACAGCCACTATATATGCTATACATATAGCTTAATAGGTAGGTACTTATATTTCTGATGGGTAGAAACGGCAAACCTACTAGTATCTTCCTTAACCCCAAAGAAAACAGACAAGCTTCAGTTTGTCAGAATGGTCATCACTAGGCTATCAATTCTCCACAATTTAGCTCCATTGCTTGACTGACTATAATTACACATGGATATTGTAGAGCTGGATATTGTATTAGACTGTGAGACTATGTCATACAAATACAGTAGGAAAGCTGAATCATTTGATCTGGCAGTAATGTCAGTTAACAGGTGTGAATGTGACTTTATATCGTTAAAAATAGTAAGTTAAGACAACTAACACGCATCTTGATAATATGCCAGTAAAACATGATCATGTTGAGTTGCATTAATTCAGAATGCATTGGAAAACTTTGTCGAAATGTAAAATGTGTCAAGCCTAACTTTTGACAAGTTCAATTCAATCTACAAAATGAGCCGCTCATATAAAGAATGCTATACTTCATTATTAACAGTCCATACTTTCCTAATTTGTGGGACCCGCAGAAATTGTGAATATATATATATATATTTAAACTAATAGGCCTATACGAATATTTCAGAGGAATTCTTGTAAAATGCTACATAATATGTCATAACGCTTCAATATAAGACGCTGCCAGTAGCTCAAGCACTCTATTGTGCGCCTGTGGATACGGTGCTGCAATATTGTGGGAAAGAAACACTGCAAGGTCAAAGCAACACTTATAATACAACAAAACCACGAGACAAACCTTGACTCTCGTAATTATTTTGCTGCTTGTAGCCTATCTAATTAAAAGACACAGTTGTCATATGCTTTGAGATAAGATGTTCATTGTCACATTTTATCAATAGGTGCAGATAAGTTTTTGGGGAGGTAACGCGCTTCAAAATAGCGCTCAAGTTTCCCGGTGATGTCAAACTGACACCAAAGATTATAAATAAAGATGCCTCGCTGCTTCCATCGAGATACAACGTGTCCTCTGGATATGACAAAGATTTGATAGATGCAGGAGCACGTTACTCACTTTATTATGCATGAAATCTGTCCGGTAAGTGCGAGATACCACAGGCAGTCTCCGGTTGTGTCGTCCGGCCGAATGACAGAGCGTGAAGGAAGCGGTTGGATGCCCGGGATGGACTTCGCAAAGACGCACTTAAATCCAGCACCGGCAGCAACGCAACTCAAAAAAGAACGGCACTCTAAAATGATATCAAAAACTAGCCGCTCTCTCGTCTGACAGTGTCTTTGAGGACAGTGAGGATGGTTGCTTGGTCTCCAGTGATGTGTCGGCGAAAGGAAGGGACGGTTGAAGCCGTGGACGTCTGTAGCTGATGATGTTGTGAGGGCTGTTTCTCTTCGCTCCCACAATCCTGGCCGAGTCTCTCCCTCACCCTCTCCCAGCGCGGAGAAATATTAGGTTTTACTCCTAAAAGGGGGCGGGCTCACATTTCTCAAGTACTTTGATGAGGGAGGCTTAGCACTAATGCATTATTATCTCAAACCTGATAAAGTGGACGGACAATTAAGCACTGTGAAAGGACTGTCAGAGAGTATGATTATAGCGGCTATGTGCTTTAACTGAATAACCTTGGAGGGTGTGCTTTTAACTTGTGCAGCTGGCCCACCTAATGAAATTCAAGTGACCAAACTGTTGTGGTTGTTGTCCTTGTAATTGATTATATTAACATTACACACTGACATTAACTAAGCGTTAAATATATAGGCCCAGTTGACTTTAATCTTGTTTTTGATCGGATTCAGCATAGCCTATAGACTAAACAGGCACAATAATAATAATAATAATAATAATAATAATAATAATAATAATAATAATAATAAATTGTTTCAATTTTGGCACAGGACAATTTCTAAAAACATTAAGATATTTGCATAAGTAAATGTTTCTGTGAAAAAATGTAATGTTCTTAATCTACAGTTGTTCTGCATCTGTCAATCATTCTCCAGGCTCCAGTTATCTCCCAAGATAAGGCCTGACACAGACAGTAAGCATGAGCAAATTAGCAAGGGTTATCCCCCAACCAAATGATTTCAAAACATCCACTCAATTAGTGTGAAGATAACAATTAGAACAGCATGTATGCCACTTCAGATAAGACAAAGGAGCCAAAACTATTTGTGAGATGGACCTCAGATAGGTTTGGTAATACCAGGGTTCTATTAAATTCACATTATGCATCTCAGCCTCAAGTTTCTTGAATAGTTGTTTAAAAAATAGTCATCTTAATTTCCCCTAGTAAGAAACGTTTGGCCTTTGTGTCAAAAGTCTACCTGGCTGTAAAATAGCTTAGCATTATTTGAACCCTTTATCTGCTGGACAGGCCTGTCACCTCAGTACTGTACAAGGCAAGTCCGAGAAAAAAAAGGAACATGAAATCAGTTAATAAATAAATGAAGCTGACTAATCTGCTTGACGGGCCTGTAACTGAAACCTTCGGTGTCCGATAACTCAGGACACCACCTTCACGTCACGTGACCCTTTAATCTTTAATTGAATTTCCTCTAGCTGAACCCTAGAACAATCGATAGGCTAGAGTCCATTAGACATAGGAGGCCCATCATACAACATGACAGTTATCAAGGGTAGGCCATGGACCTCAGCATGCTGAAACATTAAATGACCCCCAAACATGACACAGGTCACATAGTAACTTCAACATAACACATAACTTTGTAGTTGAATGACATGGGATGGATGAGTCTTAGTACTATGATGACTTGTGGAGCTTGACTCGCGTGGTGCTGCCGAGTATCTTTATTGTGATGTGTGTTATTGGTTGCTATGGAGTGACAAACTGTACAGTTTATTATGGGTTGCTATGGAGTGACAGACTGTACAGTTTATTATGGTTTGCTATGGAGTGACAGACTGTACAGTTAATTATGGGTTACTATGGAGTAACAAACTGTACAGTTTATTATGGGTTGCTATGGAGTGACAGACTGTACAGTTTATTATGGTTTGCTATGGAGTGACAGACTGTACAGTTAATTATGGGTTACTATGGAGTAACAAACTGTACAGTTTATTATGGGTTGCTATGGAGTGACAGACTGTACAGTTTATTATGGTTTGCTATGGAGTGACAGACTGTACAGTTAATTATGGGTTACTATGGAGTGACAGACTGTACAGTTTATTACGGTTTGCTATGGAGTGACAGACTGTACAGTTTATTATGGGTTGCTATGGAGTGACAAACTTTGTAGTTTATTATGGGTTGCTATGGAGTGACAGACTGTACAGTTTATTATGGGTTGCTATGGAGTGACAAACTTTGTAGTTTATTATGGGTTGCTATGGAGTGACAGACTGTACAGTTTATTATGGGTTGCTATGGAGTGACAGACTGTACAGTTTAAAGGAGCTTGCATCCACCACTTTCCAGACGTCAGCCTCAGTGCCCTCTCTGTGGTGTGTGTGCGTGTGTGTGTGTGTGTGTGTGTGTGTGTGTGTGTGTGTGTGTGTGTGTGTGTGCGTGTGTGTGTGATTCATCAGAAATGTCCTGGTGGGTGTCTGTGTTTTGAGGTCGTCTTCGGTCGGTTGGCACCTGGAGTGATCAGAGTAAGGCAATCAGACTGGGAGAATGCTGGATAAACCAGTCACTTATACAAGAGTGTGTGAGAGACACAAATACAATATTGAAAGTATGAAAATGATTGGGATAGGTGTCCTGAAGTGGCCAGGATCTAGATGGAGGAGTCTATGGTAAAGGGACTTATTACATCTACACACTGAAATGACTGAACTTACTTGATGGTGTTGCAAATTAGATGGAATGAGGGGTTTCCCCATCTGGTGGCTTATACAGTCACTGTGGCTGCACAGTCTATAACCCAATGGTTTTTGGACAATATGAAAATAGTTCTAAAATAGTAACCAATAAGCACTGTCAGTGCTACGCATCATGGGCAGACACATTGTGATGTGCTATTAGGTATGTAACATTATCATATAATTTACATTGGATAACTTTAGAGAGGGATTTAGTTACTGTCCACAATACAGAGTGGAGTGTGATTGATCGGGTCAGCATATCTGAATAAGTCGGTTTTGTCTTGTGGGTATACAGTTACCGACAAAATGTTATTCTCCTCGTAGTCTTTGCCTCAATTGTCTTGTAAATAGATTGACTTAGTATCCAAAACTGGTCTGACACATTAATATGGCACGCTGATAGCAACCCCACATCCCCTTTAATCTAGCTTTTTTTGTTTAAAATAAGCTTTATTTAAGTTTTCCACATATTAGAATCATAATAGTCTACTTCATATACTGTAAATACAATTCAGCTTCACATCAAAACATAGGTTCATTATTACATGGTTTACAGATGGAATAGTGCCCATGGAAGTTTTTGGAGTCCAGCTTTCTTCTTCTTTTTAGTTCCGTTTTGATTTGTTTAAAAATAGTGTTCAAGGGACAAAAAGTTGTTTTATAGTCATAAGATATCTTGTCTTCCAAATTGAATTGTTCACGATGCATATTATTTATCTTACCACCCACTGGAATGTTGAATGTTGTCCGTTAATCAGCTAACCATATTTGAGTAAATCTAATTCCTAGAGTGATGGGACATGTCATCTAATTTCAGAAGGGTCAGGGAGCATAATATACAGCCTTCCTTTACTTTTAACATGGCCTGAGATTTGGCTAGTTTAGTGTTAAGAGTGTATATTTTTCCCATGAAACTACATTTAGCCCACCCTTGTAGCCCACTGTCCCCTCCTGACACACTTTTATTGGGGCTTCCCTCCCCCTGTCTCTCCCTGTTATGAGAGATCCCGACCTGAACATGTTTAGCACTTTAGGGGAATTGACAGCCACTTCAAAGTTTCATGAATAAAACGTACTGTTTGCCAGAATGATTATACAATTTGAAATATGTCACCATGCATACACAGACGGTAAGCTTTTGGGCAAATGCAATTTCATGAGGTTTGGCATGCATTGTGCATAGAGGAGAAGAGGAATATGGCGACTGGATGTGAGTCAAACACACAAGTGCGGTTACTGATATTGATCTTGCTCAGATTGTTTCTTAAGCCTTCCCTGGCAGTGACTTCATAACATGTGTCACACACATAATTGGGCTGCCTAAATATATGTGTGTGTGTGTGTGTTTGTGTGTGTGTGTATGTGTGTGTGTGTGTGTGTGTGTGTGTGTGTGTGTGTGTGTGTGTGTGTGTGTGTGTGTGTGTGTGTGTGTGTGTATGTATGTTACTGGAAGAAGTAAAGGAACCAGTCTGCCTTTCATAAGAGTGAGATAAACACCAACACATTTCCAACAGGAACAGCCCAGGCTGTGTGTAATCTGTTGTCGATCACGCTCACGTGAAAACACAATCTGCCTGTCACAGTTGATAATGTTGTGAAGCACTCAGTCCCACTCCAGAGAATTAGCTAGCGCTGCAGTGACATATTTGAAGTGGTGCTGCTCTGTCTGAACAGGCTTCCAGTTTTTAGTGTGTGACAGTTTCTTTCTGTCTCATATTGGAGAGAGACAGTTGTTGTTTTGACATTGGCTGATTTTACATGATGAGACGACCAAACGCCTCAGAGGAAGTGTGTAGAGACCTACAGGCCAACTTCACACAGGATCCACAGGGCTAGAGATCGTGTGAGTGTTTGTTGTGTGTGTCATCACCAATCTCTAGAACAGTCTACCATTTGTCCTGGCTTTTGATCTCTTGGAAGATACACCTTCACAATACTCACTACACAGTCCACAGGAGAATAGTCAGAGACAAAGATATAGCACCTTTCCATTCCCCTCTCTACTGCACTATTTGTCTAAGTGATCCAAAGCATTACATTACATATAATTTTGTCTGCCTTAATAATAAAGCCCATAATGAAACTCTGAAGGCAATATCATTAGTAATTACAGCTGTAGAAGGATACCACTGTTCAGTATAATTAGAAGATCAAGGGTGAGGAAATACATTTTTTAATTAACCGATGCCATACGTCCTTATGTTTGAAACCATAGATACAAGCGAGACAATTCTGTTTAAAATCTCAATATCTTTCTGTACACAATCAAATTAGTTTAGAAGATTCTCAGGTTGAGATTCTGAAAATATGGCGAGACCAAGTGTAGTTACTTGTGGTGAATTATGGAAAAGTTGTGTAGAGGTCACTGTATATACAGTGTATACATTGAACGGTCAGAAAAGGTAAAAGGATAACTCCTGTATCAGAAAAATATGTTTGTGTTTTTTCCCTCTCTACAGTAAGTGAGAAATGGTTCAGTACTACTAATGATCTAGTACGGCCTAGTAATGTTCTAGTCACCCTCTCTGGCCTGAGCCACTGAATTCACCCATAAAAGCAGTGTATTACCGGTACCCCTGTATATAGCCTCGTTATTGTTATTTTATTGTTGCTCTTTTATTTTTTACTTTATTTTATTTAGTAAATATTTTTCTTAACTCTTATTTTTCTTTAAAACTGCATGGTTGGTTAAGGGCTTGTAAGTAAGCATTTCACTGTAAGGTCTACACCTGTTGTATTCGGCGCGTGTGACAAATACACTTTGATTTGATTTGATTTGTTAGTCGGAGACACATGGTGATTATACTGTACTGTGTAACCCCCAGACTTACAGGCCAATACAGGGATCAACGAACAGTGCTATCGTTCTTTTACAGTCCGATCCCCTCACTATTCCCCTCACTAGCAGTGGCTCAAGAGCCATGGAAAATGTTCCCTCCATACAATGCAGAGAGCCAGTCTTTTCACAACTCATTGTGGCAGTATGTTATTTTATTTTCCCCATAAAGTCCTAAAGAGCTTTAATTTCGCTAGAGGCGCTTTTCTGGGCAAGGCCTGTCTAATTACATTTTTTGTAGGCCCAAAACTACAATGCCAAGACGTAATGCATATGCAGTGGTAACATGTTCACAATTGTTCTTCTCAATACTAAATGCTTTTTCGAGGTCTAATTCATTTGATATAAGCTACTGACTATAATAACTTGACTGGAAGTATTCCCACACCTTTTGCTTGGTGACTGCATGGTGAAGTAGTGGTGAAATCGTTATAGAGCTTTGCCAAGTGAGAGACAATTCTGGTAATTTGCATGTTGTGTTGTTCAAACAGCGTCCGAACGCTACACCTTTGATCCATTATGGATGAGGCACAAGCAGTACCAACCTGGACTCAGGGGTAGACGTAACATACTAAATTTAAATCCGGGATACTCCAATTAGTATGATATGTTAAGTTTCATGGGGTATGTATTAATTTGTGGAATCCATCATCCATTTTGTGTGATATGTTACGAATTACAATTCTTATGATATGTTACAAATGTTAATTCGTACAATATGTTACGAATTGCAATTCATACAATATGGGACAAATTTGCCGAACGTATGATATGTTAAGAATTCCAATTTGTTGTGGCTAACATTTGCTAGGTCGCTAGGTGGCTGACACTAACTTTAGCTAGGTGGCTAACGTTAGCTAGGCTAGGGGTTAGGGTTAGGGGTTAAGGTTAGAGTTAGGGGATGGGTTGGCTAACATGCAAAGTAGTTGCAAAGTAGTAAGTTATTGCAAAGTTGCTAATTAGCTACAATGCTAAAGTTGTCCGTGATAAGATTCGAACACGCAACCTTTGGGTTTCTAGACGTTCGCGTTATACACCCACCCATCCACCCCAACCAACTACACTTTTTTTGTTGTTGCCTTAAGTAACCTACTGTCTTATGTAACCATACCAAACGTAACATATCATATTAATTTTAGTTTCCCAGATTTACATTTACTATGTTACGTCTAGTCTATGAGACCAGGCTGGCAGTACGACAAGCTCTCCCTTTGTTCTGCCTGACACTCCTGTTACCCCACAGGAAAAAGCCCATGGTCGTGTAACTGTGTTCGCTGGCTGACTACTGCTATTGGTACTGAATCAGGAGGCCACCATTAGGGACGTGTTGGGTCTTCACTTTGAGATAACCACCACCTACCCTGCTCTGTAAATCAATACTGTCTACTGCTGAACATATGCCATATGAGACTTGGCTGGTGATTATATAGATACATAGATTGATTATTCAAATAATGATAAGATAATCATGTGAGATTCCCAGGGTTTGATGTTGAAAGCGCAAAGTATTGTTGTACCCTCCATTGTTGTGACCTCTGCCGTTTTATGGACTCTTAACCAACCGTGCTATTTTGTGTGTTTTCTCGCATTGTTATTAACTTATTTTGTACATAATGTTGCTGCTACCGTCTCTTATGACCGAAAATAACTTCTGGACATCAGAACAGCGATTACTCACCTTGAACTGGACAAATATTTTTTCTTTTATGAGTTGGACGAGAGGGTTTTGCTCCAGACACCCGACAGGGCCCTCATCCCCATCATTCGCAGTAGAAAGAATAGGAGATCGGGGTGCTTGGTAAGGAGCCGGCGACGAGTGGCTAATCTGCCTTTGCCATCGATAATATTGGCCAACATACAATCGCTTGATAATAAAATGGACGAACTACAGGCACGAATATCCTACCAACGGGACATTAAAAACTGTAATATCTTATATTTCACCGAGTCGTGGCTGAACGATGACATGAATAACATACAGCTGGCGAGTTATACACTGTATCGACAGGATAGAACAGCAGCCTCTGGTAAGACAAGGGGTGGCGGTCTATGTATATTTGTAAACAACAGCTGGTGCATGATATCTAAGGAAGTCTTGAGGTTTTGCTCGCCTGAGGTAGAGTATCTCATGATAAGCTGTAGACCACACTATCTACCAAGAGAGTTTTCATCTATATTCTTCGTAGCTGTCTATTTACCACCACAAACCAATGCTGCCACTAAGACCGCACTCAATGAACTGTATACGGCCAAAAGCAAACAGGAAAATGCTTATCCAGAAGCGGCGCTCATAGTAGCCGGGGACTTTAATGCAGGGAAACTTAAATCCGTTTTACCTAATTTCTACCACCATGTTAAATGTGCAACCAGAGGGAAAAAAACTCTAGACCACCTTTACACCACACACAGAGACCCGTACAAAGCTCTCCCTCAACCTCCATTTGGAAAATCCGACCATAATTCTATCCTCCTGATTCCTGTTTACAAGCAAAAACTAAAGCAGGAAGCACCAGTGACTCGGTCAATAAAAAAGTGGTCAGATGAAGCAGATGCTAAGCTATAGAACTGTTTTGCTAGCACAGACTGGAATATGTTCCGGGATTCTTCCAATGGCATTGAGGACTACACCACATCAGTCACTGGCTTCATCAATAAGTGCATCGATGACGTCGTCCCCACAGTGACTGTACGTACAAACCCCAACCAGAAGCCATGGATTAAAGGCAACATCCGCACTGAGCTAAAGGGTAGAGCTGCCGCTTTCAAGGAGCAGGACTCTAACCCTGAAGCTTATAAGAAATCCCACTATGCCCTCCGACGAACCATCAAACAGGCAAAGCGTCAATACAGGACTAAGATCGAATTGTACTAAACCGGCTCCGACGCTCGTCAGATGTGGCAGGACTTGCAAACTAGGGCTTGCAAACTATTACAGACTACAAAGGGAAGCACAGCCGCGAGCTGCCCAGTGACACGAGCCTACCAGACGAGCTAAATTACTTCTATGCTCGCTTCGAGGCAAGTAACACTGAAACATGCATGAGAGCATCAGCTGTTCCGGATGACTGTGTGATCATGCTCTCCGTAGCTGATGTGAGTAAGACCTTTAAACAGGTCAACATTCACAAGGCCGCAGGGCCAGACGGATTACCAGGACGTGTACTCCGAGCATACGCTGACCAACTGGCAAGTGTCTTCACTGACATTTTCAACCTCTCCCTGTCTGAGTCTGTAATACCAACATGTTTCAAGCAGACCACCATAATCCCTGTGCCCAAGAACACTAAGGCAACCTGCCTAAATGACTACCGACCCGTAGCACTCACCTCTGTAGCCATGAAGTGCTTTGAAAGGCTGGTCATGGCTCACATCAACACCATTATCCCAGAAACCCTAGACCCACTCCAATTTGCATATCGCCCCAACAGATCCACAGATGTTGCAATCTCTATTGCTATTAATGCTATTAATTGACTACAGCTCAGCTTTCAACACCATATTGCCCTCAAAGCTCATTACTAAGCTAACGACCCTGGGACTAAACACCTCCCTCTGCAACTGAATCCTGGACTTCCTGACGGGCCACACCAGGTGGTAAGAGTAGGTAATAACACATCCGCGACGCTGATCCTCAACACAGGGGCCCCTCAGGGGTGCGTGCTCAGTCCCCTCCAGTACTCCCTGTTCACTCATGACTGCATGGCCAGGCACGACTCCAACACCATCATTAAGTTTGCCGATGACACAACAGTGGTAGGTCTGATCACCGACAACGGCGAGACGTGTGGTGCCAGGACAACAACCTCTCCCTCAACGTGATCAAGACAAAGGAGATGATTGTGGACTACAGGAAAAAGAAGAGGACCGAGCACACCCCCATTCTCATCGACAGGGCTGTAGTGGAGCAGGTTGAGAGCTTCAAGTTCCTTGGTGTCCACATCACCAACAAACTAACATGGTCCAAGCACACCAAAACAGTCGTGAAGAGGGCACGACAAAACCTATTCCCTCTAAGGAGACTGAAAATACTTTGCAAGGGTTCTCAGATCCTCAAAAGGTTCTACAGCTGCACCATCGAGAGCATCCTTACTGGTTGCATCACTGCCTGGTATGGCAACTGCTCGGCCTCCGACCGCAAGGCACTACAGAGGTTAGTGCGTACGGCCCAGTACATCACTGGGGCCAAGCTTCCTGCCATCCAGGACCTCTATACCAGGCGGTGTCAAAGGAGGGCCCTAAAAATTGTCAAAGACTCCAGCCACCCTAGTCATAGACTGTTCTCTCTGCTACCACACAGCAAGCGGTACCAGAGCGCCAAGTCTAGGTCCAAGAGGTTTCTAAACAGCTTCTACCCCCAAGCCATAAGACTCCTGAACATCTAATCAAATGGCTACCCAGACTATTTGCATTGCTCCCCCCCTCCCCTCTTTTATGCTGCTGCTACTCTCTGTTTATTATCTATGCATAGTCACTTTAATAACTCTACCTACATGTACATATTACCCCAATTACCTTGACTAACCGGTGTCCCCGCACATTGACTCGGTACCGGTACCCCCTGTATATATCATCGCTATTCTTATTTTTACTGCTGCTCTTTAATTATTTGTTACTTTTATTTCAGAGTTGTTATGCAATTATGAGTGCTGCTTATAGGGGAGCTGTAGAGCCTTTTCAAAGCTTATTCAACTGGTTTAGCAAAACGAGCTGTGAGTGGCATTGGCCAGCTATCTAACAATAAACCACAAATAATATTACCCCAAACAGTTCACACAATGTTTCCTTGTTAATGAAAGGTATGCATGTCATTGCTACATTTTTGTTTCAGTGGATTGTAAAATATTACGAATACATTTCTTTGTAGATGATAATTCAAATAGCATCACACAGCCTCATTAAACGTGCTGAATATTTCAACAACACATGCATAGTTTTAATATTCACAACAAATTCAATTTGCTATAGCCACCTTCATGTCCAATGTTTTAGGCTGCTAAAATTACAAATGCTGTCAGGGACAGTCGTCACTGCTTCCTAAACTCCACTTTTCTTCTCTGCGGAGAACGCATGATTGACGTGGTTTCACTCTACATTTCAGTATTTCACTCAAAGTTCCCTTTGTCTCCAGATTGCTTCACGTGAGAAAAAAGAAGTGCCTCTCCCTCGCTAAGGATTTTTCCTTTAATTGAATGGCTGAAAAGTAATTCACTCCTAACTGCTCAGAAACTGGCACAGTTATTTCATTGTTTCAGCCCTCCTTTCTAAAGGAGCCTGGAAAGTGGGGATGCCAATGTGAAATGTTTCTGTCTCCAGTCGAGTGGTGCCAACCAGTGTTTCCTGAGGCTGAGCAGAAGCTATGCCTGACTGATGTTGTGTGTTACCCCGTGGCAGTGGAAAGATCACACACGTGATCTGACATTTCAGCAGTCATAGTTATAATGTGAATATTGAAATGATCAAGGTAGAACTCCCTGCGGGTACTTAGCCTATCCACAGCGGGTACTTGAGAAGACTAATGAAACCATAGGCTTACTGGTAAAATGCACATGAGGGGGTACTTCAGGGGTACTCCGGGCAGAGCAAAATTCAGTTGGTGATACAGTAACAGAAAAAGGTAAGGGAACCACTGCGGTAGAGCATTGCCATTGTTAACATACTGTCAATTCTACTGCCGTTAGGTAAATCACATTTAAGTATTTGACTTAAAGTTACAGAACTTTGATATCATCATTTGTAGGTTTAGCTGTAATTATACAGCAAATACAAGAAGTCTATCCAGTCTGAATGCTCTCTACCAGCTTCTGAATTCATTCTAGAACTTCCTTGTGATATATTTGGTGCCAAAGTATGCACGCAATTAGGCATTCTGCACACACACACACACACACACACACACACACACACACACACACACACACACACACACACACACACACACACACACACACGCACACACACACACACGCACACACGCACACACATACAGGGCAGATGAACAAGGGTGTAACAGAAGAGGCTGATGGGATAGGGGGTGTACTGGTTATTGAGTGTACAGGTTAGTGAGTGTACAGGTTAACGGGTGTAAAGGTTAGGGGGGTGTAGAGTTCAGTGGGTGTACAGGTTAGGGGGTGTACAGCTCAGGGGGTGTGCATGTTAGGGGGTGTACAGGTTAGGGGGTGTACAGTTCAGTGGGTATACAGGTTAGGGGGTGTACAGTTCAGTCGGTGTACAGGTTAGGGGGTGTGCAGGTCAGTGGGTGTACAGTTTAGTGGTTGTACAGGTTAGTGGGTGTGCAGGTTATGGGGTGTACAGGTTAGGGGGTGTACAGGATAGGGGGTGTGCAGGTTAGGGGGTGTGCAGGTTAGGGGGTGTACAGGTTAGGGGGTGTACAGGATAGGGGGTGTGCAGGTTAGGGGGGGTGCAGTTTAGGGGGTGTACAGGTTAGGGGGTGTACAGGTTAGGGGGTGTACAGGTTAGGGGGTGTGCAGGTCAGGGGGTGTACAGGTTAGGGGGTGTGCAGGATAGGGGGTGTGCAGGATAGGGGGTGTGCAGGTTAGGTGGTGTACAGGTTAGGGGGTGTACAGGTCAGTGGGTGTACAGGATAGGGGGTGTGCAGGTTAAGGGGTGTAGCCCGGGCCCATGGACTTCTCAACAGTGTGCCATGGCTGATCTAGGGTTAGTCCATATGCCAGGCTTTGGGCCTTTCGGAGACCTGCGTGGCTTGTAAACCACCAGGTTAAGGTGACACAGCTGCTCGTTCGTCAGTGAGGTTGGAGTCTAAAGTGAGGGTATGAGATCCGGGGATGGAAGAACAGAGCTGATCACTGTTTCTTATTCCCATGACAACCATTACACAGCACAAGTCCTTACAGTGGCTGTGACCTCCAGCTATTCTCCTGACTACTTAACATCCCTCTAAACACTACTCTCAACACTACTAAACACCACTCAGTAGAACTATGCATTACACGTCTCCCACACCATACAGCAGGGATCATCATCTAGATTCAGCTGTGGTCAGGGGGCCGGAACATAATTTCAAATAATTTGTAGACTGCAAATTTACCGCAATATAAATTTACCGCAGATATAATGTGTGACTAAAACATGGTCATTTTAAACCTTGCTTACATTTGTATACGATAACGTGCCTCTCTATTATGCGTGGGAATACTTTGGATCAGATTTCCAAACTTAAAATAACTTGGAGCTGATTTGCTGGTGTTTGTGAAGTCATTTATGGCCAACAATGAACATTTATTAAAAGAATTGGCTCAGAAAACATGTGGGGGGTGAAATAAAACTGACAGTTGGGGAACCTTGCCATACAGCAACTGCTTTTGATAACATCTAGCTGTGAAGCAAAGCCAATGGACGTTGATGTGTGTTAATGTGAAACGCAGACCTGACATGATACTGTAGGCCCAGCGACCCCCGGCGAAGGAAGACACACGTCGGAGCGCAGTGTGGCAGACACGAGGCGGCATCTAAACCTCTCTTATTCAGACGCCATCAGATGAGAGGCAGGCCACTGAGATTAGCTGCAGATCAAAAGGCTCGCTGCTTCACTGCCTCACGAGCACCACTCATGTTTTGTAGATTTAGGCAGCCCTAGTGCACAGGCGCTCTAGCGGCAGAGAAACCAAGTGGTGTACTGTACAGGCACCGACACTGCTCAGGGCGGTAGACTCAGACTATAAAGGGATTTCTCCTAAACTGCGGACTGCGGCTGGAACGTGGAAATTTGAAATGTAATAATAAAGGAAATAGAAGAGAAAGGAAAACCCTGTTACTGCAAGAAATTACAAAGGAACAAAGGTACTTGTCCTTTCAATGCCGTCGCGATGAAACTACTTCCATGTGTGTAATACATCTTGGTTCAGTGATCATTTGTTTTAAATGTGAAATGTATGGCTTTTGTAACGAAAGATCATGGCGTCTGGAGCAGCAATAGTCAGCATAACCACGACAACTACTGCAAAGCCATACGCCAAGAGCAATTAAAACACATCAGTAGCAATGGACGCCTATGTACCACTTTGCTTTCGCCACAATCTATTTCTCCGTAAGGCTTAGTGTAAATCCAAACGAACATATCAATTGCACCAAACTCATAACATTAACCGTATTATGTGCTCACAAGTGTAATCTCTGCAATCAAGGAAGCTAAATGTAGGTACAAACGCAGCCCTAAACATTCCTGGGGTTCTCTCTTTGCTGTAAATGTCAAGAGTGCTATCGACCCCACACTAAGCATAAGTTGTCGTTAACGTTATTAACTGATTGAAGGTCAATTTGGAGTGTATCAAGACTGTGAGCTTCCAGAAGGATGGGCACATACATAACAGGACAACAGTACAGGGTGATGGAAAAAACGACAGGATGGGGGTGGTGGTTGGAAGTTCAAAGGGAGGGAAAACAATGAGATTCCTCAACTCCATCAAAGCGCTGGACTGTTGGGGCAAAAAAGTTTGTAAGTGAAGAGAGGTTTTTACTGGGTCAACGTTTCTAAGGTCCCCTCTCTTCAGGGTTGATGTTAAGAGGAAGGAAGGTTATGGCTCACTTTGTTGGCCTGAACCTAACAAGGTGACACAAAGTTATACAGAATATCCCCAGACACCCAGGAATTCAAATGGTAAACCTAAAGCATCTTGAAGGGAGAAGTAGAAATGGTAAAGAGATACACATTTGTTCCATGGATTAATTTGCAGTAATTGTGTCTCAGTGTGTTGGTTGATATGGCATATCAAATAGTGTTATTATAAATGAATGCTACGTATAGTTTATTTGTTTTATAATAACATTTAAATTATTATTATTATGGTTTTTATTACATTGTTATAATAGCTATTGCTGCTACTTAATTGCCTGCTGATGGGCCATCAACAGTTGTATTCAAACTGGTTGCGTAGGTTACTAAAATTACTTCCTTGAATCAAATGTCTGAAGAAAAAGTTGAACAAAGCCTTTCAGCATCCATAAAAGTCAATCTCAACTTTTGTTTGGTTATGGAATTCTTTGTGGTTGTTTTAGGACGTTTGCCTGCTATTGAGTACATTTTTCTTCCCCTGCCTTCAGAGAGGTTGCTAGTTCAATATCAACTCCCTTCAGTTGGTGTAATATGACAAATTTCCTCTTTGTTTCACTGCTTAGCGTGTAATGTCTTATTTAAGTGTTGGCCTCTGTGTGATACAAATTGATATTGAAGTCTGCAGCAGCCACTTAGGTGGCTACCTTGCGGGGGTAAGCTATTTCTAAGGCAAACAGCATGTTGAAGCCATGCACTTCTCACTCACAGATGATTTCAGATTGCGCAACGAGGTGTTCTTAGCAATTAACCTTAGGAAGACCAATAACTCAAACTGACTGTGATGAATTCAAACAAAAAATACAACACAGTATTAAGTTCCTCTTTAGAGAGTCAAACCATTTGTCATGCCTTGGAGAAATAAAAAGTAGACATTTAAAACTCCAACATATGTAGCTACAGTAGATGAGCCTCGATGGGCCATTCACTGGGACAGAAGTGATTGGCAACAGCTGTTTGTGACTGCCTGATCTCCAACTTCAGCATAGCTCAACCGTTAAGCTTTTCCATCAACTTGGTTCTCTGTCACGCACCAACTTTAAGTACCTGAGGTAAAATAACCTACCGTCCATTCTCTGCGCATATAGGTTTGATTGCAGATCCAGATATATTTTTATTGTTCTGACACGACAAAGTTATTGTTTCACTTTTCAATATAGGTTACACAAGTCAATATAAATCATTTACTGACAAGAATGCCAATACTATATTACAAGAGAGTTAGCTGTTTAACAGATTTATGGCTGGTCATCATCTACTCTATGGCAAAAAGAGTGCCCCTGCCAGACCCAGATTTTTGTACTAGCAGAAAGTCACAGTACACCATGGAAAGTAGAAGGGGAAGCTCAGAGTGTGCTCTATAAACTCACCCCTGCCGTCTCTTGCTTCTCCAGGAAGTACCACCCTACAGCACCAGCTGAGGGACAGCTCAATCAAACAGTCACAGGTAAAGAAAAGAGATACAGTTAGAGATAAAAGTTAAATAAGAGTAAAAAGCACTGTAAAACTAAACAAAAAATGTCCTGCATGTATAAAAGCCAGACCAGCTGGCTTTGAATAGAAACCCCCGTTTCGGGTTGTGTTTTTCCCCTGATCTCTCTCCACACTGAACCCTAGACTTGTTCTCCCCAAACCCCAAACCCCCCACCCCATGTCCCCCTCCCCCCTCCACCCCGATCCACCTGCCCCAGTCACTCCTGAGTTTATTTAGCCAGCTGAGGGATCAGTGACACCCAGACCTTTGTCAGCGGTGACATATGTGCCCTGGATTATTGCCCCCGAAAGAATGTTACCGTCCACGAAGGAGAAAATAAAGAACATGTCCCTCTCCCAAATCCCCCCTCATCCCTCACTGTACATTAACGCCACCCTGCGTCCTGCTTTCATTTAAACTTGTGTGATGAAAAGACACCACTATTAGTACCAAGGACTAGTGGCCATCTCCAGAATCAAAACAAATACATATCCTGTCCCTCCTTTCTTTAGATATACTCTATATAGGGGCGATTTCCAGATAAAGTCCTGGACTAAATGACTATTTTATGCTGGACTAATGAAAACCGAATTTCTCAACCATGATGTAAAATATTCCAAGACTTGAACTAATCTGGATTTAAACTGTCTGATTTCCACAAAGAAAATGAGGGCTAATCCAGGTGTAGGTGTGGGTATACATTAAACCTAGAAGGAGGTGGGTTAACTTCAGATTAATGCAGTGTGTCAATGGCAATGGTGGTTTCCTGCTTTTCCAGAAAATGTACTGTAGTAAATCCAGAACTAAGAAATTGATGTAATTTGCATTTTTCTTGGATTTCTGTTGCAGAATCATACTGTAATGGGGTCATTAATTATTTACTACATTTTTTAATTTTATCTTTTGCATTGTTTGATTTTGATAGCCTACTCGAATCCGTGCTCATGCATATACACCTTGAGTATTTATGGTCCATCCCAGGCATTTGAAGCAACCTTGAGTCATAACCACCTGCACATAGTTAATATAATGACCAAGTGGGAAGGTGGTTTTCACGACATACGACTGGGAAAAATCCACTTGAACGTCCCTCGAACTGCAGTAATTACTAGTGGGAAACTCGTCTATCATCCCTGACCTCCGACTTCTCCCACATGCTGACCTTGGACATCACCTACTAAGGAAATGACCTTGATAACAGCATTTTCGGCAGTTAAATTCAACAATAAAACATGATTTATAAAAAGCAATCTATTCATATAATATTTTAACACTATAACTTTTTCGCCAGTATGTCAGCTGTACTTTTAATTTATGGTTGACGCAGCATGTTTGCCATTAGCCAATTGGCGTTTCTCAACGACTTCAGAGCATGTGAATGCATCCAACTCGTATTTACTCATTCACAACTGGAAATTACCACCTTTCTATTTCCCAGCATGAGTCAAGGAAATGTTTCCGGAATCCACCTTTTTAAATTAGGCCTTGTGAAGATGTCAGTGAGCCATCGTCATGTTGGACATTTTCCCTCCATTTCTCTCCACACAAAAGGACAGATATTTTGGTAGCCTTCAAACATTACTTGCTAAATTACCTATGGTATTGCTAGTCGACCAGTCGAAACATTGTGCTTCATATAGCGAGTGAACCCAAACGTCAGAGTCTGGGAATCATTATCATGTATGTGTAGCATTACTTTGGCCTCTATTCAATCAGATTGAACGTTAACCCGCGTTGGCAGACATCCGCATAGCGGATGTTTTGGCGTTGTTGGAGGTATAACTGCGGTGAGCTGACAAATAGGTGAGCGGCTGCTCTTGTGTGTCATAAACCACTCCCTATCCGTACCTCGTTAGAAGTTCAAAATGGCGACAGAAAGTCAAATCAAATCAAATGGTGTGTGTGTGTGTAAGGGTTGTATGTGTGGAGAGTCAGTGCAGATAGTCTCTAAGGTGCAGATAGTCTCTAAGGTGCAGATAGTCTCAAAGGTGTAATAGTCACAAGGTGCAGGTCTGTGCAGGGAGACAGCTGTTCAACAGTCTGATGGCCTGGTGGTAGAAGCTGTCTCGGAGCCTGTTAGAACCCAATGCTCCAATACCGCTTTCCGGATGGTAGCAGAGTGAACAGTCCGTGGCTCGGGTGACTGAAGTCCTTGATAACCTTCCAAGCCTTCCTCAAGCACCGCCTGTTGTAGATGTCTTGGAGGACAGGGAGCTCGCCCCCAGTGATGGGTTGGGCCGTCTGCACCACCCTCTGTAGAGCCATGCGGTTGAGGGCGGTGCAGTTACCTTACCAGGCAGTGATGCAACCGGTCAAGATGCTCTCAATGGTGCAGCTATAGAACTTGTTGAGGGTCTGGGGGCCCATGACACATTTCTTCACGGTGTCAGTGTGATTGGTCCATATCAGGTCCTCTGTGATGTGCACGCCGAGGAACTTGAAGCTTTTTACCCTCTCCACTGCAGCCGATTAGATGTCAATAGGGGCATGCTCCCCCCTGCTTCCTGTAGTCCACAATCATCTCCTTGGCTTGCTGACGTTGAGGGAGAGGCTGGCACCACTCTGTCAGGGATCTAACCTCTTCCCTGTAGGCTGACTCGTCGCCGTCAGTGATCAGGCTCACCACGTAGTGTCGTCGGAAAACGTAATAATTGTGTTCGAGTTGTGCATGGCCACGCAGTTGTGGGTGTACAGGGAGTACAGGAGGGGGCTGAGCACGCACCCCCAGGAGGTGTTGTTGCCTACCCTCACCACCTGTCAGGAAGTCCAGGATCCAGTTGCAGAGGGAGGTGTTCATAACCAGGGCCTTGAGCTTATTGACAAGTCTGGAGGGGACTATGGTGTTGAGAGCTGAGCTGTAGTCAATGAACAGCATTCTCACATAGGTATTCTTCTTGTCCAGGTGGGATAGGGCAGCATGCAGAGCAATGGCGATTGCATCGTCTTTCAATCTGTTGGGATGGTATGCAAATTGTTATGGGTCCAGGGTGTCAGGTAGGGTGGAGTTGATGTGGTCCTTGACCAGCATCTCAAAGCACTTCATGATGACAGAAGTGAGTGTTACAGGGTGAGAGTAATTTAGGCAGGTTACCTTTGTTTGCTTGGGTACAGGGAAAATGGTGGACATCTTGAAGCATATGGGGATCACAGACTGGGACAGGGAGGGAGAGGTTGAATATGTCCATAAATACTCCAGCCAACTGGTTTGCGCAAGTTCTTAGGACGCGGCTGGGGATACCATCTGGGCCGGCTGCTTTGAGAGAGTTCACACGATTTAAGGTCTTACTCAAGTCTGCTCACAGTCCTCTTCAGCAGCGAGGGCCCTCTTAGGATGGTCTGGGTTGATTGCCGCAATGCGAGCATAAAAGGTGTTGAGCTCGTCTAGGAGAAGTAGGCTAATGCATGATTTCATGTTAATTTGGATGGGTGGATTTATACCTTCTCAGTCTAATCGAGGTGTAGACAACAGAACATCATACATTCAAGTGTTTGAACTTGTAACGCAGCTGCATGCACTTCTAACGCGGTTGCATGGGATTTGTTGAATTATAAAGTTGGGTGGTTTCATTGCACCCAATGGCAGTGTCCACGATAAGCTAAAGCAAGGAGCTGCTTGTGTCTTTGTTTTGAGTAACGAGAATGTATTTGCCATTGTTATGTAAAGAGTGCAATAGTATTGCCATTCAAGTGTATTATAACAGTATTACAGTTTATTAAGAATTTACCTGTGTAGCCTAAAGGTGTGAATGGTTTATGCCAGGTGAGGGTAGGCCATTTGAGGATCCTCATTCAGGGACATATGCTTGTCTAGGTCACATGCTGTTACTACAGCTTTGCCTTATAGGCCTACTCAGATATGTGCCCTGAGTTTGAGGAGTTTAGCCTTAGTTCTCAGGTTGAGGTAATTATGCAGTTGGTAATTAAGTTGATTGTTTTTTAATCATCTTCATCACCTGTATGTTTTCTACAACCTACAGTGTCGGGAAATCTTCATCACCTGCAATGTTAAATAAATTCCTAATTGTTTTGCACCTGATCCTCTGACTCCAACTCAACTGTTGCTGCTGAACGCCAAATTAGGCTGCTGGATCCTTAACAGGACTTTTTTGACTTAATATAAGCTCTGTCAGGTGAACTGCCCCCTTCTGTATGGAAGGTCTTGAGTGAGAATGATTTTTTATGTTGAGTGTTACTGGTACACACAACTTCCTCCATGTTGTCCAATTCTTCTGTAGTGTTGACCTAGCAGCAGAACGTTCCCAAACAAATGTGAAATTCCCTTGGTGCTAAATATATTATTTATTAGATTGTGGTGACACATACTTCGATAAGATCTTCAATTTTAAGTAAGCCAGATGTTGTGGAATATTTATAATTGGAGCTCATTCATCCCTAGATGTATTTTTGCCATTTTGACAAACAAATTACAGTCTTGTTGTTTTAAAAAGAACCACAATATTCAGGAAATATAGGCTATTCATTTTATCGAGTTAAACTAATACCTGATCAAATCAACCAAAGCAGCAAGAGGAAAGTTGGAGCTTTTCTTTGGCAGCCTGCATCCTACTGTAGGTCATTTCCCCCTTCTTCCAAATGATATATTTCCCCTCTTGAATACTTTGAACAAACCAAATTGGCCTTAGTATCAACTAAATAACATATCGACAGTAAGTCCTTTCACATTAGAAGAGTTCAGAAGAGGAACTTATTTTTATCTGGGTATTTTCCAGTCACAGAAAAATTCAATATCAAAATCTAATAATATTGAATTATACTTCTACATTAGTATTTTATACATTCCCTGAAATCAATCAATGCTCTGAAGTACAGATGGATGATATTATATGAGGGGTGATATGTTGGAAATATGAGTGTAATATGGATTACAGAAAGTCGAACAGAAAAGGAGGATATTGTTAATATAGATTGGGGTAAAACACCGGGACCCCTTCATGTTTGGGGAATCAAGCATTTCTCTTCGTGCAAACATGTTAGTATTGATCCTGCTCTATTGTCTACATGATTCTGGGCACTGGAAATCGACTAATCTGTTTGTTTTTTAAACGAGGGGATCTCTTCGTCGCCAAGGATATCTTTACACTAATGTATGACAGGGTCCATAGAACAATAACAATTCGGGAGTTGAATCATTGCAGGAATGAAACAGGATGATATACACATTTTCCCTATAGCTTCTCAGTGTTCAACAGGATATAATTGTGTCTCTCTTCATATAAGGTCTGCAAAGCAAAGAAAGACCCCATTCTTTTCTTCTGTTGAAGAGTACCAAACGCACACATGCAGGCACGCACGCAAATACTTACTGGACTCTTGCCGTCTTGGTTTTGGCTGGGGCTCCCCCCAGTGTGAAGGGGCCAGGCTTTGGAGGCCTGGTCCTGGGCTCTCTCTCTCCCTGTCTCTCTCCCAAAAGGAGTCTGCTCCAACAAGGGGAGACTGAGCCCCAGAGCCTGGCTGTCTGTCTGTCAGTTGGTCTGGGCAGGGTAGAGGAGGAGGAGGAAGAGGGTTTGGCTCTCAATTGCAGTGTCGCCTGGTACAGTGCTTGAACATAGGAGCTGGTAGGGCTACCAGGGAACATGCTGTCCCTCTCAAACCAAGACCTGGCTGGCCTGTCTGGAGACTCTGCCTGTCTACACCATGGCCCTGGGTGTGAGAATGGGTTTTCTTTGAGTATTTTAGTGTTTGTGTAAGAGTGCATGTGGATGTGCGTGTGTCTGTGTGTTTGTGCGTGCGTGTGTGTGCGTGACAGAGGTTGCGGCTGTGTGTCCGTGCCACGGCTCCAGAGACTGTGGGCTGTGCCAGAGGTGGAACACAAAGCGTTCTGTCGAAGGCAAGGTGACGGGAGAGCAACAGGAAACTCTGCATGGCGTTTCCCCTGAAAACTCCTTTCACTGTGCTTTCTTGCTGGTTTTTTTCTGTTGCTTTATCGTTAAATCATCAACAGCAAATTAAAGTAATTATTGTAATGAACTCACTGACAGACTTATGGAAGGCCAGCTGGATTGATGCTTGTTTTTATAACATCACTACTGGTGTTGGCCGGACTGAGAGCTACAGATGCAGCGTGACCTGATTAATGTGTACTTCTCCTCTTGTCTGTGTTCATGTGTCTGTCCATCACTGTGGGTTTGTGTGTTCATGTGTCTGTCCATCACTGTGGGTTTGTGTGTTCATGTGTCTGTCCATCACTGTGGGTTTGTGTGTTCATGTGTCTGTCCATCACTGTGGGTTTGTGTGTTCATGAGTGACTAAATGTATGTGAGTAAATATTGTATAATGCTGATTTACATTTTACATGGTACTTGCCAGCAAAGCAGCACATACAGTGCTATATCGTGAAGTGTTACCTTAGGTAACGTGTGTGTAAATGTGCGCACGTCTGTGTATATACAGTGTGTGTGTAAGAAAGAGGGAGCGGTGGTGGCGGTGTGTGTTTTTTCTGTGCGCTGTGTGGCGTGAGCTGACTGCAGCGCGTCTGCATAGCCCTCTGCGCCACACAAGGTTGCTCTGTGTGTGTTCGGCCCTGCAGACAGAGGGGAGGCCGCGGCTCACAATCACCACCAAGCACATACCTCTGCTCTGAAGGCAGCCCCACCAGGCCTCACCCAGGCCGGCCCAGTCTAGCCTTGCCTGGCTCAACACGGACCAACCAGACCCCTCCTCACAAGCACCATTCTGAAGAGTACTGTTGGTTTTCTAAGAGGGTCCCTGTGACATGAGCTAATAAAACACAGCATGGAAAGAGAGAGTGAAAATAAAGAAGATAGATAAATAAATGAGAGAGAGAGAGAGAGAGAGAGAGAGAGAGAGAGAGAGAGAGAGAGAGAGAGAGAGAGAGAGAGAGAGAGAGAGAGAGAGAGAGAGATGAAGGGGGAGAGAGAGATGAAATTAAATTGAAATTGAAGGGGAGAGAGAGATAGAGATGAAGGGGGGGGGAGAGAGAGAGAGAGAGAGAGAGAGAGAGAGAGAGATATGAAGGGGGAGAGAGAGAGATGAAATTGAATTGAAATTGAAGGGGAGAGAGAGAGATAGAGATGAAGGGGGAGAGAGAGAGAGAGAGAGAGAGAGAGAGAGAGAGAGAGAGAGAGAGAGAGAGAGAGAGAGAGAGAGAGAGAGAGAGAGAGAGATGAAGGGGGGGAGAGAGAGAGAGAGAGAGAGAGAGAGAGAGAGAGAGAGAGAGAGAGAGAGAGAGAGAGAGAGAGAGATGAAGGGGGAGAGAGAGATGAAATTAAATTGAAATTGAAGGGGAGAGAGAGATAGAGATGAAGGGGAGAGAGAGAGAGAGAGAGAGAGAGAGAGAGAGAGAGAGAGAGAGAGAGAGAGAGAGAGAGAGAGAGAGAGATATGAAGGGGGAGAGAGAGAGATGAAATTGAATTGAAATTGAAGGGGAGAGAGAGATAGAGATGAAGGGAGAGAGAGAGAGAGAGAGAGAGAGAGAGAGAGAGAGAGAGAGAGAGAGAGAGAGAGAGAGAGAGAGAGAGAAAGAGAGAGAGAGAAGAGAGAGAGAGATATGAAGGGGAGGGGGGGCACGGGGGAGTGTGCACACCTCGGTCCAAAAACAATATTTTGACTGAAACTTTAGCCATTCCATCTGGCTCTTTTGAAGGATGGATTATGACTGGTGCCATTGCTAACTTTTTATTCACCATCTACAGTACAGTACACATGACATTAAGAGAATGCTATTGGCTTGTTCTTGCCTGTTGAACGTGCTGTAGAAGTGAGTGTGAGACAGACGCTAAATTGAGTACGTTGACTATCAAAACCTACCCATTTTAAAGTTTTTAAAAATACACATAAATATATTGCAGGGAAACATACACAATTTCTAATTGTTTTAACAACTATCAATGTTGTAGTTGCTAGATATAATTTTTTTTATTAAAAAACAACAACATTCGGGCATCAAAATGTAGACCTATTTTTTCTACAGTTCAAGTGACCTGCTGTTCTCTCTGATGGGCTAAACAACAGGAAGCATTTTCAGGTGTCCATGGTAACAAAGCAAAGCAATTACCTTTGCTCGTGCCTTCTCCAAAACCCACTTTCTTCCTCTCTCCTGCATTCCCTCTCCCCCTTTTCTCTCAATTCTCAGGCTGAGCACTCCTTAACAGGAAGCTTTTATTTCCTAATTGTCCAAGAGGCGCTCTGCCTCAGGCGGGGGGGGGTAGATTGAGGACCTTTCCTGTCTCTCCACCCCCTTGTTGTGGGACATAAATGGACCCATATCGCCACTGTGTATTACTGTGGTAAATTCTAACATCGACATTAGTAAGTGTAGAGCATCTGAAACGTACTTCTGACTGTCATATGGATGTGAGGATGTGGGATTCATAATATTTTGACCACCAAAACAACATGGAAATTATAGAACCCACATGATTACACATGTTATAATCCTAGAACAGTGTTATATAGGCTGTATAACTTACAAGTGCAGTTTTCTTAGCAGCTGTGGTTCCAGTGAAGGCCTGTAGATCATCTCAGTCCGCTGTCTTCATCTTGAGTGAGTCAGGCTGGGGGCCTCAGGCACCGTCTCTAAAGTGACGGCCAGGCCGTCGCAGCGCCAGCCGCATCGCAGCGCCAGCCGCATATCTCTGTTTTAGGGAACACGTCAAAGATATTAAGCAGCAAAGTAAGAGAGGAGAAATTGAATGACTGCTTGATTAACTGAATCTCATAAGCTTTCATGAGTAAATTAGACTGAACTCACAATATCAAAATGAAACTTGATTAATATTCACGCTCCAAGTTTTAATTATTGTCTTTAGATACAACCACTGCATTCAATTAAACCAGAACACTTTCTCTCCTCGTGTCTGTGTTCCTCTTGGAGCGTGTTCATCCTTGACTAAACCTTTGTGGCAGATTCTTTGGTTTGAAAGCCAACAAGAAGTGATATGGTGATGAACTTATGATGCCAATTGAACTTAACTTAAGGACGCACCACATTCAATAATGTCAAATTAGATGACTGTATGATCTTGACTGCCTTTCAAATGACGCCAACCAAGAAATTGTCTCATGATATCATTTTTGAAGGAGTGTTATTTATAGAATCTGTGAAGATTCGTGTCTTACTGGAGAACATTAAGTAGTTCCATAATGAGTTGAAGAAGATGTATTTTGTTTTTAGTAAAAATATGAAGATACGGGATGCATGCATATTTCAACAATTTTCTTAATTCATTGGACCTGTACAACTATAATTGTATTTGATTATATAATTGTGCATTAATTCTATGTTTAAGACCTTTACTCAACATATTGTACAGTCAACCAAAGTTTGTGAAAGTTAGACCTTTGTATAACATGATGTCCTTACTCTTAGTGTGCCAGTATCCACGCATCTACCACTGAATATGGAAATCCTCTCTATGCATGAACATATCTGATTATGTGTGGGCATACACAGTTTGAGTGCTTTTGTCTGGCACGAGTTCTACATCTCCACATGGTAGACTTCTTTACTGTCTGTGTCGACAGAAAGAAACTGACCACAGTAAGTGCTCCCCAAACACACAGTATGGAAAACGTAATTCTTCTAAATGAACCTACATTTTTCATTTCCATGTGTGCTTCCATATTTCAGAATGCAGGATGATATAACTGTACCACATCAACCTGCTTTTTGGATGTGCGACTGAGCGGCCAAGGAAAACGCTAGATGATATACACTTGAAGTCACAAGTTTACATACACTTAGGTTGGAGTCATTAAAACTCGTTTTTCAACCACTCCACAAATGTCTTGTTAACAAACTATAGTTTTGGCAAGTCGGTTAGGACATCTACTTTGTGCATGACACAAGTAATTTTTCCAACAATTGCTTACAGACAGATTATTTCACTTATAATTCACTGTATCACAATTCCAGTGGGTCAGAAGTTTAAATACACTAAGTTGACTGTGCCTTTAAACAGCTTGGAAAATTCCAGAAAATGATGCCATGGCTTTAGAAGCTTCTGATAGGCTAACTGACATCATTTGAGTCAATTGGAGGTGTACCTGTGGATGTATTTCAAGGCCTACCTTCAAACTCAGTGCCTCTTTGCTTGACATCAAAAGAAATCAGCCAAGACCTCAGAAAATAAATTGTAGACCTCCACAAGTCTGGTTCATCCTTGGGAGCAATTTCCAAATGCCTGAAGGTACCACGTTCATCTGTACAAACAATAGTACGCAAGTATAAACACCATGGGACCACGCAGCCGTCATACCGCTCAGGAAGTTCTGTTTCCTAGAGATGAACGTACTTTGGTGCAAAAAGTGCAAATCAATCCCAGAACAACAGCAAATGACCTTGTGAAGATGCTGGAGGAAACAGGTACAAAAGTATCTATATCCACAGTAAAACGAGTCCTATATCGACATAACCTGAAAGGCCGCTCAGCAAGGAAGTAGCCACTGCTCCAAAACCGCCATAAAAAATCAGACTACGGTTTGTAACTGCACATGGGGACAAAGATTGTACTTTTTGGAGAAATGTCCTCTGGTCTGATGAAACAAAAATAGAACTGTTTGGCCATAAAGACCATCGTTATGTTTGGAGGAAAAAGGGGGGTCTTGCAAGCCGTAGAACACCATCCCAACCGTGAAGCACTGGGGTGGCAGCATCATGCTGTGGGGGTGCTTTGTTGCAGGAGGGACTGGTGCACTTCACAAAATAGATGGCATCGTTAGGAAGGAAAATTATGTGGATATATTGAAGCAACATCTCAAGACATCAGTCAGGAAGTTAAAGCTTGGTCGCAAATGGGTCTTCCAAATGAACAATGACCCCAAGCATACTTCCAAAGTTGTGGCAAAATGGCTTAAGGACAACAAAGTCAAGGTATTGGAGTGGCCATCACAAAGCCCTGACCTCAATCCAATAGAACATTTTTGGGCAGAACTGAAAAAGTTTGTGCGAGCAAGGAGGCCTACAAACCTGACTCAGTTACACTAGCTCTGTCAGGAGGAATGGGCCAAAATTCACCCAACTTATTGTGGGAAGCTTGTGGAAGGCTACCAGAAACGTTTGACCCGAGTTAAACAATTTAAAGGCAATCTTACAAAATACTAATTGAGTGTATGTAAACTTCTGACCCACTGGGAATGTGATGAAAGAAATAAAAGCTGAAATAAATCATTCGCTCTACTATTATTCTGACATTTCACATTCTTAAAATAAAGTGGTGATCCTAACTGACCTAAGACAGGGAATTTTTACTAGGATGAAATGTCAGAAATTGTGAAAAACTGAGTTGAAATGTATTTGACTAATGTGTATGTAACTTTCAGACATCAACTGTATGTCTGTCAAGTCATTCTACTTCATGGGTTATTGACATTCTCGGAAGGAGAATCATTCACTCTTTTACTCTTTGTTTCTCCTCATTATAGAGCTTTTTGGAAATACAATGTTCTCTCCCTGTCTCTTCTCCTTGGTCAGATGGGCCAACATCCAGTATCTATCTATGTAATAATAATGTCATGATGTTTTAGTGAATGTAGAATACTAACTTACTGGTTACCAGTAAACAACTACAGAAGTTCTCCAAGAACTCAATAAATCAGGGCAAGAAGCTGAAGCCCTCACAATGAAAAGAGCCCATCCCAAGGAGCCAAGAGGGCTATTAAGTCCACAACTGGAGAAAACCCTTTCCATCCATGACAGATAGTATGACTCTGCGGACAGATGTCTACAATATACTTATTTAGAGAATATGATGACAAAAGAAAACGGATCCATTTTGTCAAATGAAAGTACCGCAACCTACAGAAACCATGGGGAGTTCTTTGCCGCCCTGGGAAAACAAAGTCTCAGACCAGAGGTTTAGGGTGTTGCCTCTACTGTCAACTTTATTTAACATGATATAAGACAACTCACAATATGGACTACATAGATAGCCAAATGCTGACTATGTCAGGGGAAAAAGTGAAATGTCAGTTGTTTTGCTTTGGCAAATATGACAGCCACAAATGTACTGAACAAAAATATAAAAGCAACATGTAAAGGGTTGGTCCCATGTTTCATGAGCTGAAATAAAATATCCATTCTATGTTTTTTTACATATGCACAAAAAGCTTATTTCTCTCAAATGTTGTGCACAAATGTGTTTACATCCCTGTTAGTGAGCATTTCTCCTTTGCCAAGATAATCCATCCACCTGACAGTTGTGGCATATCAAGAAGATTATTAAACAGCATGATCATTACACAGGTGCACCTTGTGTTGGGGACAATAAAAGGCCACTCTAAAATGTGCAGTTTTGTCACACAACAAAATGCCACAGATGTCTCAAGGTGTGCGGGAATGTGCAATTGGCATGCTGACTGCAGGAATGTCCTCCAGAGCTGTTGCCAGAGAATTGAACATTAATTTCTCTACCATAAGTTGCCTCCAACGTTGTTTTAGAAAATGTGGCAGTACGTCCCAAACGTAGACCACGTATAACCACGCCAGTCCAGGACCTCCGCATCCGGCTTCTTCACCTGCAGGATCATCTGAGACCAGCCACCTGGACAGCTGATGAAACTGAGGAGTATTTCTGTCTATAATAAAGTCATTTTGTGGGGAAAAACTCATTCTGATTGGCTGGGCCTGGCTCCCCAGTGGGTGGACCTGGCTCCCCAGTGGGTGGGCCTATGCCCTCCCAGGCCCATTCATGGCTGCGCCCCTGCCCAGTCATGTGAAATCCATAGATTAGGGCCTAAGGAATTTATTTTAATTGACTGATTTCCTTATATGAACTGTAACTCAATAAAATCTTTCAAATTGTTGCATGTTGTCTTTATATTTTTGCTCAGTATAATTAAACAAGGTCATTCCAATTATAAGCTTTCTGTGAAAAAATACCAAGATGTTTGACATGAGCATATTGCATAGCTGAAGTTCAACAACAGTATAAACTGTATTATAATAAAGATTTGAGGAATAATTTACAATGTAAGCCTTTCTATTTACCTTTAGACAATTAAACAAATCACGTTAGAATGCGGTGATTTGTTTTTTAAATTAGCATCTTCATTAGGAGGTGTCTTGTTTCCTCCATCAGCTCCTGTCATGGCGACAGTGGCGAAATCTTGCTGATGAAACTCCCCTCATTTGTCTTCCAACTTAAAGCACTCCTAGGCCTAGAGCTATGTGAAAGACGCACACACACACACACACACACACACACACACACACACACACACATACACACACACACACACACACACACAGTGACTCCACGGTTGTCCTGGAGCCCTGTCAAGAACAGTAATCATTTCAAAGTGTTCCCTCGGAAGCCACACGCCCTGCGCGCTTAACAGCATCGAATTTAAATGTCTACCATTCAGCCTTATGCCATCTTCAATTACACCTTTCCACCCCAGCATTTGTGTAATTTTCAAATCTAGCTGAGAAGAGGATCTCCAACAGAGCGACCGGCAGAGGAACAGCAGAGAACCCTGCCGCCGCATGACAAATTAAGGCGTCAAGCCGCAGTAGAAAAACACAGGACCCCAGAGCTGGAGTCGCTCATCCCATAGAACACCGTAGTCCTATGCTAGTGCTAATTGTAACCTATAGAGTCATTTGAGTCTAAGGTAACTGTTAAAATGATACAAGTGGCCCTCAGTTCTGTCCCAAATGTTGGAAATACAATAATTACACAATAACACATCTTACTGCAATATATATATATATATATTTTTACACAAATTGATTTGTAACACGTAAAAAATGCATTCTACCCTTCTTTGCTTTCACAAACACATGAAATGCATCTTAAGTTCCAAATTTTTCAAATGTATCATAAACAGGTTATCAAGTCATTTCACCTGCCATGGAACGTGTTAGAATTGCAAACGGAATGTGTTAATTTAGTGTGAAATTTCCCGTAATGGGAGTAGCTTTGGCAGTAGTTTTAGTTGCAGTGGTTCCTGTAAAAGCTTGCGTCTTATATTGATTTTTCCGTCATTTCTGAAGTCCACTACTTATTGTGCGAGTGGAGAGGAGTGGAGAGACTGAGCATGAAAAAGCAGCTTGAAAGGGCAGCATTGGGCCCGGGTTGGGTTCTGTTGCAAGGTGGAGGGTCAGAGCAGATGGATCAGGAGTGCCATTACACACCCCGTGGAGGTTAGCCATTACTGTGTGGTAGTTTAAAGTGCAGAGCAAAAAGGGGAGGAAAAAACAGTCTAAAATCACTGGGAGGTTTTTAAGGTTGCGCACTCTCTTTGTGTGTTAAGACTACAGCCTCTGGGGCTACAGAGAGGGTTTGAGTCCAAGAGAAAAAAAATCACTGCAGACACAGATGTCTGTATTGTATTGTACTCTATTGTATTGTATTGTATTGTATTGCATTGTATTTTATTGTCAGAGACCATAATCTGCTCCTGTTGTCTCACAGGGTTATGATTAGATAAAATACTTTTGAAGGATAAAAATCCTTCTTAATTTTGCAGTCTTATATTGAAGCTTGACTCGCACAGTTACAATGACCACACCAATCTGTATACGTGACCATAGCCGCGGGAAGCAGGGGAAGCTTTTTTTTTTTTACGAATTAACAAATATTTAACAAATAAAATTTAAAAAATTTAAAACTCCCCAAAGGAAATGCTCTGACCCTTTACTAGTCCCCAGTCGACCCAAAAAGTATCAGCCCCCCCGCCATCCCCAAACTACTTTGCCAGGTATGTGACCAATAAACATTGATTTGATTTGACCAGGGTCTCTGTCTGATTTGATTTGACCAGGTCTATCTGATTGCCTGTTGAGGAGCATGGCCAGGAGAGTGTTTTTAGGCTGCTGCTCCAGGAACGGAAATAAGAGATAAATTGGATTCTAAGGCAGTTACTCTGCTACACTGATTCACTCACTCGTCACATGTGGTGGTCCACAATTGCCTCCTCTCTCTCTCTCTATCGCTCTCTTTCACACACACACATGCGCGTGCACACTAACTCACATGTAAGTGTGTGTTTTTATTTTATTTTATTAATTTCACCTTTATTTAACCAGGTAAGCCAGTTGAGAACAAGTTCTCATTTACAACTGCGACCTGGCAAAGATAAAGCAAAGCAGTGCGATAAAAACAACAACAACACAGAGTTACATATGGAATAAACAGAACGTACAGTCAATAACACAGTAGAAAATCTATATACAGTGTGTGCAAATGTAGCAAGTTATGGAGGTGAGGCAATAAATAGGCCATAGTGCAAAATAATTACAATTGAGTATTAACACTGGAGTGATAGATGTGCAAAATATGATGTGCAAATTGAGATACTGGGGTGCAAATGAGCAAAATAAATAACAATATGGGGATGAGGTAGTTGGGTGGGCTAATTACAGATGGGCTGTGTACAGGTGCAGTGATCGGTAAGCTGCTCTGACAACTGATGCTTAAAGTTAGTGAGGGAGATAAGAGTCTCTAGCTTCAGAGATGTTTGCAGTTCGTTCCAGTCATTGGCAGCAGATAACTGGAAGGAATGGCGGCCAAAGGAGGTGTTGGCATTGGGGATGATCAGTGAGATATACCTGCTGGAGTGCATACTACGGGTGGGTGTTGCTATGGTGACCAATGAGCTAAGATAAGGCGGGGATTTGCCTAGCAGTGATTTATAGATGACCTGGAGCCAGTGGGTTTGGTGACAAATATGTAGTGAGGGCCAGCCAACGAGAGCGTACAGGACACAATGGTGGGTAGTATATGGGGCTTTGGTGACAAAACGGATGGCACTGTGATAGACTACATCCAATTTGCTGAGTAGAGTGTTGGAGGCTATTTTGGAAATGACATCGGCGAAGTCAAGGATTGGTAGGATAGTCAGTTTTACGAGGGCATGTTTGGCAGCATGAGTGAAGGAGGCTTTGTTGTGAAATAGGAAGCCGATTCTAGATTTAACTTTGGATAGGAGATGCTTAATGTGAGTCTGGAAGGAAAGTTTACGGTCTAACCAGACACCTAGGTATTTGTAGTTGTCCACATATTCTAAGTCAGACCCGCCGAGAGTAGTGATTCTAGTCGGGCGGGCGGGTGCAAGCAGCGTTCGATTGAAGAGCATGCATTTAGTTTTACTAATGTTTAAGAGCAGTTGGAGGCTACGGAAGAAGTGCTGTATGGCATTGAAGCTCGTTTGGAGGTTTGTTAACACAGTGTCCAATGAAGGGCCAGATGTATACAAAATAGTTTAGTCTGCGTAGAGGTGGATCTGAGAGTCACCAGCAGCAAGAGCGACATCATTGATATACACAGAGAATAGAGTCGGCCCGAGAGTTGAACCCTGTGGCACCCCCATAGAGACTGCCAGAGGTCCAGACAACAGGCCGTCCGATTTGACACATTGAACTCTATCTGAGAAGTAGTTGGTGAACCAGGCGAGGCAGTCATTTGAGAAACCAAGGCTATTTAGTCTACCAATAAGAAGAGAGAGCAGAGCTGGTGGCCGGGGTAGGGGTAGCCAGGTGGAAAGCATGGCCAGCCGTAGCAAAATGCTTGTTGAAATTCTCAATTATCATAGATTTATCGGTGGTGACAGTGTTTCCTAGACTCAGTGCAGTGGGGAGCTGGGAGGAGGTGCTCTTATTCTCCATGGACTTTACAGTGTCCCAAAACCTTTTGGATTTTGTGCTACGGGATGCACATTTCTGTTTGAAAAAGCTAGCCTTTGCTTTCCTAACTGATTGTGTATATTGGTTCCTGACTTCCCTGAAAAGTTGCATATCGCGGGGGCTGTTCGATGCTAATGCAGTACTGTATAGTAATGTGTGTGTGTGTGTGAGTGTGTGTGTTTTTGGGTGTGTTTGTGTGTGCACGCAGACGTGCATGTGTGTGCTTGTGCATGTGTGCGTCTGTGTGTGCGCGCACACTGTCTTATACTTTTTGGGGACACAAAATTCAGTCCCATTCAAAATCCTATTTTCCCTAACCCCTAACCCTAACCCTAACCCTTACCCATAACCGTAACCCTAACCTTAACCCTGACCCAAAAACCTAACCTTTACCCTAACACTAAACCGAGCCCTAGCTCCTAACCCTAACCCTAAAACGAACCCTAGCTCCTAACCCTAAACCTAATTCTAACCTTAACCCTAAACACCCTAGAAATAGCATTTGACCTTGTGGGGACTAACAAAATGTTCCCAGTTGGTCACATTTTTTATCATTTACTATTCTTGTGAGGACTTCTGGTCCCCACAAGTATAGTTAAACACATCCACATTCATTCCTAACTAATGTGATTCTTAATTTCAGCTGTAAATCAAACAGCTTTGGATTGTAACTTTCAGAGTCATTAGACTTCTAAGGGAACTGTTAAAATGAAACATGTGCCCTCAGTTCCAAATACCTGTTCCAATCCATCAGCTCTCAAAATGATCCCACGCCCGAGCTAGGAGATGAGGGGAGCTACAGTTGCCACAACATTGTCAGATGCCTTTGTTTTCCCTCAAGTTAGCACAAGCGTTTGCACGTTTCCTGTTGCTAATAATCTGATTCAGAAAATAGAACAGAATAACAGGACTTTACTTGTATTCATAAGATTTGTCATATCCAGGACTTCTTAATGTTCTTTGGAGTCTTATATTACATTTTTCAGAACACTTTAGGGGAGACCAGGTTTGGCTGTCACACGTTTTACTCTTGTATGTATTTCTCATCACCACTATATCTTACAATACTCTTTTCAATATTAGGAGAAAGACCAACGTCTTGGGTTGAAATGGGGACCCTTTTTATCCTCATATCGTACTCCAACATGGAGTTATAAGCCATCAAACACACTCTGTCCACCAGCCCCATCGCAGGGTTGGTTGTCACACAGCATGGGGTTGGTTGTCACAATGTTTGCTAGTAGCTTATTCCTTTTACAACAGGAAAGGAAGCAATAAAGCACATAGTCTTAGAAATAGCCTTTCTTTGATCAAACCATATTCCTAATAAAATTCAAAATGTTATGCCGTGAGAATAACATATTACATTTTGAGTAAGTTGGTGTGTGTATGCGTGTGTTTGCACATGCACACGTGTGTGTGTCAGTGTCTGACAGAAACAAATATGTGTGTGGGAGAGAGGCAACGAAGGGAGCTCTTTATAGCACAAGCACAAAAGAGCTGTTTTTTTTTTTTTCATGGATACTCCCATAATTCAAACATTTACAAAGAAAATACCAATATACAGTATATACACTGCTCAAAAAAATAAAAGGAACACTTAAACAACACAATGTAACTCCAAGTCAATCACACTTCTGTGAAATCAAACTGTCCACTTAGGAAGCAACACTGATTGACAATACATTTCACATGCTGTTGTGCAAATGGAATAGACAACAGGTGGAAATTATAGGCAATTAGCAAGACACCCCCAATAAAGAAGTGGTTCTGCAGGTGGTGACCACAGACCACTTCTCAGTTCCTATGCTTCCTGGCTGATGTTTTGGTCACTTTTGAATGCTGGCAGTGCTTTCACTCTAGTGGTAGCATGAGACGGAGTCTACAACCCACACAAGTTGCTCAGGTAGTGCAGCTCATCCAGGATGGCACATCAATGCGAGCTGTGGCAAGAAGGTTTGCTGTGTCTGTCAGCGTAGTGTCCAGAGCATGGAGGCGCTACCAGGAGACAGGCCAGTACATCAGGAGATGTGGAGGAGGCCGTAGGAGGGCAACAACCCAGCAGCAGGACCGCTACCTCCGCCTTTGTGCAAGGAGGAGCAGGAGGAGCACTGCCAGAGCCCTGCAAAATGACCTCCATCAGGCCACAAATGTGCATGTGTCTGCTCAAACGGTCAGAAACAGACTTCATGAGGGTGGTATGAGGGCCCGACGTCCACAGGTGGGGGTTGTGCTTACAGCCCAACACCGTGCAGGACGTTTGGCATTTGCCAGAGAACACCAAGATTGGCAAATTCGCCACTGGCGCCCTGTGCTCTTCACAGATGAAAGCAGGTTCACACTGAGCACATGTTACAGACGTGACAGAGTCTGGAGACGCCGTGGAGAACATTCTGCTGCCTGCAACATCCTCCAGCATGACCGGTTTGGCGGTGGGTCAGTCATGGTGTGGGGTGGCATTTCTTTGGGGGGCCGCACAGCCCTCCATGTGCTCGCCAGAGGTAGCCTGACTGCCATTAGGTACCGAGATGAAATCCTCAGACCCCTTGTGAGACCATATGCTGGTGCGGTTGGCCCTGGGTTCCTCCTAATGCAAGACAATGCTAGACCTCATGTGGCTGGAGTGTGTCAGCAGTTCCTGCAAGAGGAAGGCATTAATGCTATGGACCGCCCGTTCCCCAGACCTGAATCCAATTGAGCACATCTGGGACATCATGTCTCGCTCCATCCACCAACGCCACGTTGCACCACAGACTGTCCAGGAGTTGGCGGATGCTTTAGTCCAGGTCTGGGAGGAGATCCCTCAGGAGACCATCCGCCACCTCATCAGGAGCATGCCCAGGCGTTGTAGGGAGGTCATACAGGCACGTGGAGGCCACACACACTACTGAGCCTCATTTTGACTTGTTTTAAGGACATTACATCAAAGTTGGATCAGCCTGTAGTGTGGTTTTCCACTTTAATTTTGAGGGTGACTCCAAATCCAGACCTCCATGGGTTGATACATTTGATTTCCATTGGTAATTTTTGTGTGATTTTGTTGTCAGCACATTCAACTATGTAAAGAAAAAAGTATTTAATAAGATTATTTCATTAATTCAGATCTAGGATGTGTTGTTTAAGTGTTCCCTTAATTTTTTTGAGCAGTGTATATATATATTTTTACCTTCACCTATGAAAAACACATCAATTCCCCTCATCTCAATATTTTGTCATGCTGACATGAATTGATCAGGTGGATGAATTCTTTCATATAATTCACACATTTTAACCTTAAAAATATGACACAGAGGCAAGTAAATTGGGAGTAATTAGCAGTGTGACAACCAACCCTTGAGACAAACAACCTCGGTCTCCCCTATCTCCTGAAGTGCAGAGGACATTCATTGATATCATCCTTTTATCTCTCTCCTCTTCATTTCACTTTCCTAATATCGTAAACCGTGGCCCCTCCATTCCAATAACATAAACCGTGGCCCCTCCATTCCAATAACATAAACTGTGATCCCTCCATTCCAATAACATAAACCGTGATCCCTCCATTCCAATAACATAAACCGTGGCCCCTCCATTCCAATACCATAAACTGTGATCCCTCCATTCCAATAACATAAACTGTGGTCCCTCATTCCAAAAGCCCTCCATTCCAATAACATAAACTGTGATCCCTCCATTCCAATAACATAAACCGTGGCCCCTCCATTCCAATACCATAAACTGTGATCCCTCCATTCCAATAACATAAACTGTGGTCCCTCCATTCCAATAACATAAACTGTGGCCCCTCCATTCCAATAACATAAACTGTGATCCCTCCATTCCAATAACATAAACTGTGGTCCCTCCATTCCAATAACATAAACTGTGGTCCCTCCATTCCAATAACATAAACTATGGTCCCTCCATTCCAATAACATAATCTGTGATCCCTCCATTCCAATAACATAAACTGTGGTCCCTCCATTCCAATAACATAAACTATGGTCCCTCCATTCCAATAACATAATCTGTGATCCCTCCATTCCAATAACATAAACTGTGGTCCCTCCATTCCAATAACATAAACTATGATCCCTCCATTCCAATAACATCAACTATGGTCCCTCCATTCCAATAACATAAACTATGGTCCCTCCATTCCAATAACATAAACCGTGATCACTCCAATCTAAACAAGCCTTCTCTAGGAAAACATCTGTTTGGTATACTTTGAACCAACAGCATTATACTTAGTGTCTTCTTCCCAGAGGGTGTTGATGGTGAAAGTGGCAATATGCAGAGAAAATATCCTCTCAGTAGTGTTTTCCCATGGTCTGTATTTTGGTTGTAAACTACAATAAACAGAACTTGTTTGTACGATGATGGTATAGGCAGAACGCTCAAGCATAGCATTAGGTACATGGAGCTTCAGATCAGCTCTAGCTTTCAGATAGAAAGATTTTGATAGATTGTGAAAAATGGCCATATAAATGATCAAGTTTAGCGCTGGATTCGTTTTTTCACTGATCCCTATATGTTTGAAGAAACGTGTGGCAGTGCAGGTTTTCCAGACTGTACTTCTGACAGACACACACACAAACAGAAATGCAACACTTCCTCATCAGATTCCTCATTATGGCTGTAGGAGAGAGGGAGAGAGAGTGAGCGAGAGAGATAGAGAGAGATAGAGAGAGAGAGAGAGAGAGAGAGAGAGAGAGAGAGAGAGAGAGAGAGAGAGAGAGAGAGAGAGAGAGAGAGAGAGAGAGAGAGAGAGAGGGAGAGGGAGAGGGAGAGAGAGAGAGAGAGAAAGAGAGAGAGAGAGAGAGAGAGAGAGAGAGAGAGAGAGAGAGAGAGAGAGAGAGAGAGAGAGAGAGAGAGAGAGAGAGAGAGAGAGAGAGAGAGAGATGCAGATGAATGTCAGGTGTATAAAAATCAGGACGGGAAATAGACACCACTCATAGAATGTAATCTTTATATTGACAGACAGCTGTAGTAAATGCTTAATTGAAAGTGGAAATCAAAGGAACCATGAATGATCTTCTTTACAAGTGTAAGGAAGAAATGTGGTGTAATCCAATGGAGATGGTTTACATGTTAAGGCGTAGCAAAATCTTGTTATGCTTTTTCAGTAATGTAAAATGACACTGAAACAACAAAACCAATTCTGAACATTTAGGATGTGGATCCTTAAATGTTATTCACGTGTAGTTGCTCCTCGACGTGAAATCACGATATAGGTTTGAAGTGTATATTTGATCAGCATTGAATAAAATACACTGTATACACAAAAGTATGTGGACACCCCTTCAAATTAGTGGATTGCTAAAGCGAGTAGTGCGTAAAAATCGTCTGTCCTCGGTGCAACACTCACTACCGAGTTCCTAACTGCCTCTGGAAGCAAGGTCAGCACAAGAACTGTTCGCTGGGAACTTCATGAAATGGGTTTCCATGGCCGAGCAGCCGCACACAAGCCTAAGATCACCATGCGCAATGCCAAGCGTCGGCTGGAGTGGTGTAAAGCTCGCTGTCATTGGACAGGAGAACGATACCTGCCCCATTGCATAGTGCCAACTGTAAAGTTTGGTGGAGGAGGAATATCGGTCTGGGGCTGTTTTTCATGGTTCGGGCTAGGCCCCTTAGTTCCAGTGAAGGGAAATCTCAATGCTACAGCATACAATAACATTCTAGACGGTTCTGTGCTTCCAACTTTGTGGCAACATTTTGGGGAAGGCTCTTTCCTGTTTCAGCATGACAATGCCCCCTTGCATAAAGCGAGGTCCATTCTGAAATAGTTTGTCGAGATCGGTGTGGAAGAACTTGACTGGCCTGCACAGAGCCCTGACCTCAACCCCATCGAACACCTTTGGGATTAATTGGAATGCCGACTGCGAGCCAGGCCTAATCGCCCAACATCAGTGCCCGACCTCACTAATGCTCTTGTGGCTGAATGAAAGCAAGTCACCGCAGCAATATTCCAACATCTAGTGGAAAGCCTTCCCAGAAGAGTGGAGGCTGTTATAGCAGCAAAGGGGTGACCACCTCCATATTAATGCCCATGATTTTGGAATGAGACGTTCGACGAGCAGGTGTCCACATACCTTTGGTCATGTAGCATAGCTTGAGCAAATTTTGGGTTAAACTTTTCATCGACCATGAGGACTGAAACCAAAAAATTATTACAGTTCAGCAACACAACAACAACTCAAATACATGAACAATTATTTAAAGTAGGCTATATGTGACCTGTTCCAGGAAGCTAGGCCTATGTCGCACGTCACTACTTCACAGGAGAGGCATTTGAATGTAAAAAAAATGTTTTGATCAAAATGTGTTTTTTGCCAGAAATACCTTCTGGAACATGTGGACTTTCAGTTGCCTTAATAACAAGCTTGTATGCCATCTGTAAATACGAATAAAATTGTTAAATTACGAGCCTAGTTGGTTTAGCCATGATTGGCTGAGCTAATGGGTAGTCTGGACATGCCAAGAGATGAGTTTGGATTGGTCTGCCATGTAACATGAGCTCCTCAGTATGTGTAGATTATCCTTTCTACTGCAGCTTTTTTGAAAGATATCATGAAGAACTGTAACATTGCTGCCCTGAATTTAACAGGCCCTAACAACAAATATCAGTGGGAAAAAGTTGTGATGGACTATTTTCGGGAGGATGATTGTGCCATGCTGACTTAAAAAAAAATCTTTGCAAGTTAAAGCGTACTGTTAGCTAGCTAGCTAATGTTAGCTGGCTGGCTTGCTAGCTAACATAACGTATATGAGCTGTGTAGTAATATTATTAATATCTCATAAATCGATTTGCATTGCTAGTTATAGCCTAATGTTAGCTAGCTAGCTAACATTTAACCTAGTTGGTTAGCTTTAGCTACCTGCAGATTCATGCGTGGTGCATGGTAGTATGGGTTGGGATTATGGGTATAAACAAAAGACTCCACTATGCAAGTAACCATTCCATTATACTATTTACACGTTCTGTATCCTGTGCATGTGACAAATACACTTTTAATATAGTGTGTGTTTACCAGAGACTGTACTGTGAAGAACAACATGACCTGCACCAAAGTCAGACTAGGATATAGGCCAAGGACTAGATGGAGTGTATTTTTAGTACTACTTTTTGCTACTACTTTCACCGCTTTTAGTCTTGAAATCTTTGGTTGTTTACTACACTACCTTACTCTGTAGCATGTGGCCTCACACGTGAATCCTTAAAGAGATGGGTGGGGCTAAGGCTTAAGAGGGTGTGAATGATGTTGAATGGGTGTAGACAAAGAAAAACTCAGTAGGTGTACCAAAACATTCAAGCCATTTTCTCAAAAGTGGGGTACAAGTTTATCAACTTTCAAAGCAGAATTACTTTCCCATTGTTCCTCAACTGCAGTGTATGATATACCATTATCTAGCTCTGAGTCTCTACTTTTATCCAATGTAAAAAATACAATTTCAAATTTGATACATAGGACCGAATCAAGGTGGTGGGTTACATAGGAAGATATGAAGAAAGAGAGTGAGAAAGAGAGAGAGAATCGTCATCCTGTAATTGTCTCTGTAAAGTTCTTGTTGAGCTGTAAGTGGAGGGCTTGGACCCCCACTGTAGCTGATAAGCCACTGCCGCGTTATTTAGGCGAGTGCAACCCGACAGAGAGACTTTATTGATTCAAATTAATTAATCCACTTACCAAGGGGGGATTCTATGGCTCTGGGGCGACTTAAATAGTCCACACAAATTAAACTGGAAATTTGTTGCTTTTAATGATATTCCCAAGTAATTGAATTGCAGGAATGTTTCAAAACATTTGGCATTAGCATGCAAAAAAACTGTGTATTAGCAATGGATAACCCAAATATTATTTGGAATTAATTATTTTTTGATGCGGTTCAAGCGTATTTAGTATGGTTGTGCGTAATTACGTGCTGTACGGATAGGCAACAGTATATGGGATGTACTGTAGTGTGAAGCTTCTAGATAAAGCCAATATACATTTTCATTTGAGTTAATTAAATAATAAATGGAGAAATATAAGTGATTGCAAATAGTGTTGTTAGAGCTCTGAGAGGAGCAGTACCCTGTTTATTAAAGAATGTCATCAAAGTAGATGTTTGGAAATGTCTAAACATTTGGCTTGTATGACTCAGTATTTTGTATGTTTATTGGATATGGCGCACAGGCGGCTGGTGGCACCTTAATTGGGGAGGTCGGGCTCATAGTAATGGCTGGAACGGAATAAATGGAATGGTCATCAAATACATGGTTTCCATCTGTTTGATACCATTCCGTTCACTCCATTCCAGCCATCCCCTCAGCAGCCTCTTGTGTTATGGCGAGATAGAGGTGAAAGAAAGGAGAGAGAGTGCTGAAAGAGCAGTGGGCTGGATTCAAACCCTTGCTGGCAGTGGTACATCATACATGTGCTCCAGAGGCAGTGGCTTAGACCTCTAGATCACCCCAGGCCACAGTATACTTTAAATAAACCTGTGAAAGGTGTATATCTTATTCCGGTGTGGCAGCACAGGTGTCACATATGGCTTCCATCCCCCTATTCTCTGAAATAATGTCACCAGACAGCCGTGCCACAGCATCCTCTAGTAATCCCAACAGGCAAAGCACAGATTAGAAAGCTTGCACACATGATTTAACATGCCCTCGTCACCACTGCCAGTGCCTATGCCAAAACGAAAGAGTGAGAGAAAGACAGAGGGACAGAAGTATAAGACATTACTAACATCTTCTAATTGACTTTCTCAGTGAGTTGCTGAGATAATTCATGCAGCGTTGTAGCTCACACATCTGTTTGCCTTGACAGATGTGTCTGTGTGTATGATACCCCCGGATTTGAGACAGGTGAGAGTATGCCTGACACGGGCCAACGAGCAGTGCAGTTCTCTGCACGCTCACACACACTCATACAAGCACACACACACACACACACACACACACTTCTGTGTGAGCTTGGCCGTGCACCATTGTTTGCACCCCATCAAGTAGATATGCTAACACAGCACCAAATAGTCTGCTGTAACCACACACATTCCTCCCATGTCCTCTCACTATTCACTCTGTTCTTGGCACCAAACATGAGCAAACTTCAACACGTCTTTAACATGCCAACGGATGTTCTGAATGACTTCCTCTCTTTCTCACAATGAAAACCTACATTCAGTATGTTGTTGACAATAGAGGAATGTGACATTTCTTTAACAACCATTTGATTTCTGCTATTACCCCTTCATTTCTGTTGTTTAGAAAGGAGAGGAGTCTGACAAGATGTCAAATTCCTCACTCCCTCATCAACAAACTCTGGATCTTTCATAGTGGCAGCCAGCGAGTGGCAGGCTCTGTTGGATATGGAACTGTCCCAGGCCAGGTCCTCTCTCTCAGAGAGGCAGGAGCATGGAGCCGCCAGCCGGGCGTCCTGAAGGCCTCACTTCATTCTCTGTTGTACCTGCCATCTACCCCCTCACCCCATTCTCACTCCATTCTCTGATGTACCTGCCATCCACCCCCTCACCCCATTCTCAATCCATTCTCTGATGTACCTGCCATCCACCCCCTCACCCCATTCTCACTCCATTCTCTTCACCCTGTTGAGATGGAGGAACAGCCAAGGCTTCACGAAGAACAGAATGACCTGCCACCATCACGTTTGGCTGTAAGTACATCACAATCTGGTCACTGCAGTCGCTAACACTCACACTCACACTCACACCTATAGGTGATAACACACACACACACACTTATGTGCAAGCATGGATGCATGCATGCATGCATGCACTCACACACACATGCACACTTGTGTACCAAGTCACCATAAAAAAAATGTCAATGTCATGTTCACTTTACATAACTCCATACTAAGTGACTGGAGTTGTCATGGTAATTTTTGACTATATGGTTCGATCTGCAAAAATATATTTCTAAGATTATTGGCTTTACATTTCTGAACCCTCATTGGTTTGAATGGTGTCAGCAATATTTGTCTTCTATTCTTTTGAACTTAACAACTTGAATTGGGGTATTTAGAGCACTATATAGGTAGAGCACATTTAAAAGAACAAGTCTATGTCAATAACTCAATTTTGACAAAAATGCAGAGAGAACCTTACTTTCCCAAGCTCTCGAATTCACAGCAACCAAAAGTCTGTTATTGCCAAGGCAACAGATTGACCTGCCTGGTTTAAGCTGAATCTCATTCTAAAACCTGTAGTGAAACTAAAGTTTTGGAGATTGGAGACAAAATCCCCATGTCATTGCCTACTCGGGGCATGCGTCCATCACTGACGCTCGTTTAACTTGAGCGGGTCAGAGACGCAATCTGAGGGCTACCGATCCCATCTTTGAGCTGTCCTAGACGTCGCGATATTTTCAAACATGTTTGAATATATCGGCACAAAATCTGCACTGCGCTTGTAGTGTGAGATATGCAACAACAAGATTTAAGAACATTGATCAGCAACAGCCAATGAGAGCTCCCTAGAGAGTGAGATGATGACAGAATGTGTACTCTCGAGCAGGAACCATGACTACTACTTGTATAGGTTTGTACTTGCCAAAGTCTCAAATCGTTACAGTTCTGACAAGCTCTTTAGACACAATGTTATTCAGTTCAAAATGTATTGGCTAAATATTTCAACTCTGTATGGCAAGCGTGAATGCTTGACTGAAAACGGTTGAGGCTGCTTTGAGCCAAAGCTCGTTGTAGCTACGTTAAATCTAATCCCATCATCACATCCTTGTTTTAGCGAGACAGTGTGGTATCGACAATCCTCACGACCATGTGAAGAACTTTGTAGTGTGTGACCCCCGTCTGTGCCACATCGTTTAGTGTGTGACCCCCGTCTGTGCCACATCGTTTAGTGTGTGACCCCTGTCTGTGCCACATCGTTTAGTGTGTGACCCCGTCTGTGCCACATCGTTTAGTGTGTGACCCCCGTCTGTGCCACATCGTTTAGTGTGTGACCCCGTCTGTGCCACATCGTTTAATGTGTGACCCCGTCTGTGCCACATCGTTTAGTGTGTGACCCCGTCTGTGCCACATCGTTTAGTGTGTGACCACGTTTGTGCCACATCGTTCAATGTGTGACCCCGTCTGTGCCACATCGTTTAGTGTGTGACCCCCTTCTGTGCCACATCGTTTAGTGTGTGACCCCGTCTGTGCCACATCGTTTTAGTGTGTGACCCCGTCTGTGCCACATAATTTAGTGTGTGACCCCGTCTGTGCCACATCGTTTAGTGTGTGAACCCGTCTGTGCCACATCGTTTAGTGTGTGACCCCGTCTGTGCCACATCGCTTTAGTGTGTGACCCCGTCTGTGCCACATCGTTTAGTGTGTGACCGCGTCTGTGCCACATCATTTGGTGTGTGACCCCCGTCTGTGCCACATCGTTTAGTGTGTGACCCCTGTCTGTGCCACATCATTTAGTGTGTGACCCTGTCTGTGCCACATCGTTTAGTGTGTGACCCCCGTCTGTGCCACATCGTTTAGTGTGTGACCCCCGTCTGTGCCACATCGTTTAGTGTGTGACCCCTGTCTGTGCCACATCGTTTGGTGTGTGACCCCGTCTGTGCCACATCGTTTAGTGTGTGACCCCGTCTGTGCCACATCGTTTAGTGTGTGACCCCGTCTGTGCCACATCGTTTAATGTGTGACCCCGTCTGTGCCACATCGTTTAGTGTGTGACCCCGTCTGTGCCACATCGTTTAGTGTGTGACCACGTTTGTGCCACATCGTTCAATGTGTGACCCCGTCTGTGCCACATCGTTTAGTGTGTGACCCCCTTCTGTGCCACATCGTTTAGTGTGTGACCCCGTCTGTGCCACATCGTTTAGTGTGTGACCCCGTCTGTGCCACATAATTTAGTGTGTGACCCCCGTCTGTGCCACATCGTTTAGTGTGTGAACCCGTCTGTGCCACATCGTTTAGTGTGTGACCCCCGTCTGTGCCACATCGTTTAGTGTGTGACCCCGTCTGTGCCACATCGTTTAGTGTGTGACCGCGTCTGTGCCACATCATTTGGTGTGTGACCCCCGTCTGTGCCACATCGTTTAGTGTGTGACCCCTGTCTGTGCCACATCATTTAGTGTGTGACCCTGTCTGTGCCACATCGTTTAGTGTGTGACCCCCGTCTGTGCCACATCGTTTAGTGTGTGACCCCCGTCTGTGCCACATCGTTTAATGTGTGACCCCGTCTGTGCCACATCGTTTAGTGTGTGACCCCGTCTGTGCCACATCGTTTAGTGTGTGACCCCGTTTGTGCCACATCGTTCAATGTGTGACCCCGTCTGTGCCACATCGTTTAGTGTGTGACCCCCTTCTGTGCCACATCGTTTAGTGTGTGACCCCGTCTGTGCCACATCGTTTAGTGTGTGACCCCGTCTGTGCCACATAATTTAGTGTGTGACCCCCGTCTGTGCCACATCGTTTAGTGTGTGAACCCGTCTGTGCCACATCTTTTAGTGTGTGACCGCCGTCTGTGCCACATCGTTTAGTGTGTGACCCCCGTCTGTGCCACATCGTTTAGTGTGTGACCCCGTCTGTGCCACATCGTTTAGTGTGTGACCCCGTCTGTGCCACATCGTTTAGTGTGTGACCCCGTCTGTGCCACATCGTTTAGTGTGTGACCCCGTCTGTGCCACATCGTTTAGTGTGTGACCCCGTCTGTGCCACATCATTTAGTGTGTGACCCCGTCTGTGCCACATCGTTTAGTGTGTGACCCCTGTCTGTGCCACATCGTTTAGTGTGTGACCCCGTCTGTGCCACATCGCTTTAGTGTGTGACCCCGTCTGTGCCACATCGTTTAGTGTGTGACCCCGTCTGTGCCACATCGTTTAGTGTGTGACCCCGTCTGTGCCACATCGTTTAGTGTGTGACCCCGTTTGTGCCACATCGTTTAATGTGTGACCCCGTCTGTGCAACATCGTTTAGTGTGTGACCCCCTTCTGTGCCACATCGTTTAGTGTGTGACCCCGTCTGTGCCACATCGTTTAGTGTGTGACCCCGTCTGTGCCACATAATTTAGTGTGTGACCCCCGTCTGTGCCACATCGTTTAGTGTGTGACCCCGTCTGTGCCACATCGTTTAGTGTGTGACCCCCGTCTGTGCCACATCGTTTAGTGTGTGACCCCGTCTGTGCCACATCGTTTAGTGTGTGACCCCGTCTGTGCCACATCGTTTAGTGTGTGACCCCTTCTGTGCCACATCGTTTAGTGTGTGACCCCGGTCTGTGCCACATCGTTTAGTGTGTGACCCCGTCTGTGCCACATCGTTTAGTGTGTGACCCCGTCTGTGCCACATCGTTTAGTGTGTGACCCCGTCTGTGCCACATCGTTTAGTGTGTGACCCCCGTCTGTGCCACATCGTTTAGTGTGTGATCCAGTCTGTGCCACATCGTTTAGTGTGTGACCCCGTCTGTGCCACATCGTTTAGTGTGTGACCCCCGTCTGTGCCACATCGTTTAGTGTGTGACTCCCGTCTGTGCCACATCGTTTAGTGTGTGACCCCCGTCTGTGCCACATCGTTTAGTGTGTGACCCCCGTCTGTGCCACATCGTTTAATGTGTGACCCCGTCTGTGCCACATCGTTTAGTGTGTGACCCCGTCTGTGCCACATCGTTTAGTGTATGACCCCGTTTGTGCCACATCGTTTAATGTGTGACCCCGTCTGTGCCACATCGTTTAGTGTGTGACCCCCTTCTGTGCCACATCGTTTAGTGTGTGACCCCGTCTGTGCCACATCGTTTAGTGTGTGACCCCGTCTGTGCCACATAATTTAGTGTGTGACCCCCGTCTGTGCCACATCGTTTAGTGTGTGACCCCGTCTGTGCCACATCGTTTAGTGTGTGACCCCGTCTGTGCCACATCGTTTAGTGTGTGACCCCCATCTGTGCCACATCGTTTAGTGTGTGACCCCGTCTGTGCCACATCGTTTAGTGTGTGACCCCGTCTGTGCCACATCGTTTAGTGTGTGACCCCGTCTGTGCCACATCGTTTAGTGTGTGACCCCGTCTGTGCCACATCGTTTAGTGTGTGACCCCGTCTGTGCCACATCGTTTAGTGTGTGACCCCGTCTGTGCCACATCGTTTAGTGTGTGACCCCGTCTGTGCCACATCGTTTGGTGTGTGACCCCCGTCTGTGCCACATCGTTTAGTATGTGAACCCGTCTGTGCCACATCGTTTAGTGTGTGACCCCGTCTGTGCCACATCGTTTAGTGTGTGACCCCGTCTGTGCCACATCGTTTAGTATGTGACCCCTGTCTGTGCCACATCGTTTAGTGTGTGACCCCGTCTGTGCCACATCGTTTAGTGTGTGACCCCGTCTGTGCCACATCGTTTAGTGTGTGACCCCCGTCTGTGCCACATCGTTTAGTGTGTGACCCCATCTGTGCCACATCGTTTAGTGTGTGACCCTGTCTGTGCCACATCGTTTAGTGTGTGACCCCGTCTGTGCCACATCGTTTAGTGTGTGACCCCCGTCTGTGCCACATCGTTTAGTGTGTGACCCCGTCTGTGCCACATCGTTTAGTGTGTGACCCCCGTCTGTGCCACATCGTTTAGTGTGTGACCCCCGTCTGTGCCACATCGTTTAGTGTGTGACCCCGTTTGTGCCACATCGTTTAATGTGTGACCCCGTCTGTGCCACATCGTTTAGTGTGTGACCCCCTTCTGTGCCACATCGTTTAGTGTGTGACCCCGTCTGTGCCACATCGTTAGTGTGTGACCCCGTCTGTGCCACATAATTTAGTGTGTGACCCCCGTCTGTGCCACATCGTTTAGTGTGTGACCCCGTCTGTGCCACATCGTTTAGTGTGTGACCCCCGTCTGTGCCACATCGTTTAGTGTGTGACCCCCGTCTGTGCCACATCGTTTAGTGTGTGACCCCGTCTGTGCCACATCGTTTAGTGTGTGACCCCGTCTGTGCCACATCGTTTAGTGTGTGACCCCCGTCTGTGCCACATCGTTTAGTGTGTGACCCCGTCTTTGCCACATCGTTTAGTGTGTGACCCCGTCTGTGCCACATCGTTTAGTGTGTGACCCCGTCTGTGCCACATCGTTTAGTGTGTGACCCCGTCTGTGACACATCGTTTGGTGTGTGACCCCCGTCTGTGCCACATCGTTTAGTATGTGAACCCGTCTGTGCCACATCGTTTAGTGTGTGACCCCGTCTGTGCCACATCGTTTAGTGTGTGACCCCGTCTGTGCCACATCGTTTAGTATGTGACCCCCGTCTGTGCCACATCGTTTAGTGTGTGACCCCGTCTGTGCCACATCGTTTAGTGTGTGACCCCGTCTGTGCCACATCGTTTAGTGTGTGACCCCCGTCTGTGCCACATCGTTTAGTGTGTGACCCCGTCTGTGCCACATCGTTTAGTGTGTGACCCTGTCTGTGCCACATCGTTTAGTGTGTGACCCCCGTCTGTGCCACATCGTTTAGTGTGTGACCCCCGTCTGTGCCACATAGTTTAGTGTGTGACCCCCGTCTGTGCCACATCGTTTAGTGTGTGACCCCCGTCTGTGCCACATCGTTTAGTGTGTGACCCCCGTCTGTGCCACATAGTTTAGTGTGTGACCCCCGTCTGTGCCACATCATTTAGTGTGTGACCCTGTCTGTGCCACATCGTTTAGTGTGTGACCCCCGTCTGTGCCACATCGCTTTAGTGTGTGACCCCGTCTGTGCCACATCGTTTAGTGTGTGACCCCCGTCTGTGCCACATCGTTTAGTGTGTGACCCCGTTTGTGCCACATCGTTTAGTGTGTGACCCCGTCTGTGCCACATCGTTTAGTGTGTGACCCCCGTCTGTGCCACATCGTTTAGTGTGTGACCCCGTCTGTGCCACATCGTTTAGTGTGTGACCCCGTCTGTGCCACATCGTTTAGTGTGTGACCCCGTCTGTGCCACATCGTTTAGTGTGTGACCCCGTCTGTGCCACATCGTTTAGTGTGTGACCCCGTCTGTGCCACATCGTTTAGTGTGTGACCCCCGTCTGTGCCACATCGTTTAGTGTGTGACCCCCATCTGTGCCACATCGTTTAGTGTGTGACCCCGTCTGTGCCACATCGTTTAGTCTGTGACCCCGTCTGTGCCACATCGTTTAGTGTGTGACCCTGTCTGTGCCACATCGTTTAGTGTGTGACCCCCGTCTGTGCCACATCGTTTAGTGTGTGACCCCCGTCTGTGCCACATAGTTTAGTGTGTGACCCCGTCTGTGCCACATCGTTTAGTGTGTGACCCCGTCTGTGCCACATCGTTTAGTGTGTGACCCCGTCTGTGCCACATAGTTTAGTGTGTGACCCCCGTCTGTGCCACATCATTTAGTGTGTGACCCTGTCTGTGCCACATCGTTTAGTGTGTGACCCCCGTCTGTGCCACATCGTTTAGTGTTTGACCCCCGTCTGTGCCACATCGTTTAGTGTGTGACCCCCGTCTGTGCCACATCGTTTAGTGTGTGACCCCGTCTGTGCCACATCGTTTAGTGTGTGACCCCCGTCTGTGCCACATCGTTTAGTGTGTGACCCCCGTCTGTGCCACATCGTTTAGTGTGTGACCCCCGTCTGTGCCACATCGTTTAGTGTGTGACCCCATCTGTGCCACATCGTTTAGTGTGCTCACCACTACGTTGGCAAGACAAAAAATGACAGGAAAGACGGTCATTTAATGTGATAGGCTCAGCCTTGTTAGGATTAAAAAATGTATGTAGTGTCCACTCAGCTTAAATATGATATGCATCTCTTCTCTTCTCTCCACCCCAGTCAGTGGAGGAAGCTTTCTGAGGGAAAACTTCCTGGAGGTGTCTTGCTTGGTTTGTGAAACGTTGTAATTACTGCAGGGACTCTCCCCCCTCTGTATTTGTGGGGGCTGAGTTGCGTTCGCTCCCGCTCCAGGGTTCTTCCTCAGTTCAGCACACTTAGGCCCGTCTAATTAGGGCCTCAGCCACATTTTCTCGTTCCTGTCTTGGTGCACAGCTGGGGAAGACCCTCCAAATCAACTGCTAGCTAACGCTCATCACCCGACGCTCCTCTAAAATAGGCAGCGCCTCGACAATGCAAGCAAGCGAGCGTTCCTCTCTCCTCCACCTATACAACACTCATCCCATTCCTCCTTTTTTGCTCTGCCTTTGTTTTCTGCCGAGCTCAGGCACTGTGGCTACAAAGAGCCCCACATAGGAAGATGAGAAGGAACACAGAGCGGTGTGCGTAAGTTCAGATGAGTGCGGAGCGGAGAGTCTGTTTGTGAGATGGTGAGAGATTGCCAGGGTTGGGAGAGAAGGTAGCACGCCCAGGGGCACTGGAAAAGAACACATCCACCCCCCCTCCCCTCCACCAGGAGCAGTTGTTCACTCCATGGGCGAGGGAAAGGGGGGATGAGGGTTTGTCTTTACCTTACAATTCTCTTTCCCTTATTCCCGTCTCCTCTCACTAACCCCCATGGTCTCCTCCTTAGGTGGTGGTTTCTGTTCTGTTGTTCGCTTGCTTGCATGCATGCGTGTATGTGTGTGCATTATTTGTTTGGAGTCAAAGGCTTATATTTCCCGTCTTTTGATGTAACCAGGTGAAACGAGTGTGTGACATGAATTCTATCGCCTCCAACCCCACTGGTCCATTATGCTATACCACATTGACGATCTGTGATATGTGCTCTGTGTGTGTTTGTGTGTGTATATGTGTGTGTATTTGTGTGTTTATGTGTGTGTGTATGTGTGTGTGTGTATGTGAGTGTGTGTGATTGTATGTGTGTGTGTATGTGTGTATGTGAGTGTGTGTGTGTGTGTGTGTATGTGTGTGTGTGTGTGTGTTTGTGTGTGTATTTGTGTATGTGTGTATGTGTGTGTATGTGGGTGTATGTGTGTATGTGTGTATATGTGTGTATGTGTGTGTATGTGTGTATGTGTGTGTATGTGTGTGTATGTGTGTATGTGTGTGTATGTGTGTATGTAAGTGTGTGTGTGTGTGTGTGTGTATGTGTGTGTGTGTGTGTGTGTGTGTATTTGTGTATGTGTGTATGTGTGTGTATGTGTGTGTATGTGTGTATGTGTGTGTATGTGTGTATGTGTGTGTATGTGTGTATGTGTGTGTATGTGTGTGTATGTGTGTATGTGTGTGTATGTGTGTATGTATGTGTATGTGTGTGTATGTGTGTATGGGAGGTGAACAGTAGCTAATGAGGCTGTTTGTTTAGAGGAAGAGGGGGGTGCATAAAGAGAGACGAAGACGGCAGCCTTTGAGTCACAAACAATGAGGGATGAAACGGAGCGCAGCGTTGACTGGGGACCCTGTGGGTTCACACACACTCGCACATGCACACAAACATACACACACAAACGCACGCACGGGCCCGCATGTGCGCGCACAAGCACGCATTCACGCACACACTAAAGGATATGATAGTCATATTTACTTGTTAAATATCCATACACACACACCACTTCCACTATGACAAAAAGAAAACTCATGCACAAAAAGGAAAACAACATAAAATCAAAGAGTGGCCATGCTTCCTCTCTGTAGTTGGAGCGCTGCAGTGAGAGAGAGACCCAAACTTGTTTCCTCACGTGGTGCGTCGGAGCGTAGAGAGAGAGAGACCGAAGCTTGTTTTCATCAATCAACATGGGCCTGCACCTGGAGAGCTGAAGGGGACTGACCACATCTACATTTTAGTCATTTAGCAGACGCTCTTATCCAGAGCGACTTACAGTTAGTGAATACATATTTTTTTATACTGGCCCCCGTGGGAATCGAACCCACAACCCTGGCGTTGCAAACGCCATGCTCTATCAACTGAGCTACATCCCTGCCGGCCATTCCCTCCCCTACCCTGGACGACGCTGGGCCAATTGTGCGCCGCCCATGAGTCTCCCGGTCGCGGCCGGCTGCGACAGAGCCTGGATTCGAACCAGGATCTACTGGCACCGTTAGCACTGCAATGCAGTGCCTTAGACCACTGCGCCACTCAGGAGTATCTACAGACCAGCACTCTCATTCTCTCCTGCTCTCTCTCTCCCTCTTTCTCTCTCCGTTTCCGTCTCTCTCATGCTATCTCTCTCTTTCTCCTTTGCTCTCTCTCTCCTTCCTTCCTTCCCTCACTCACTCTCTCTCCTTCCCTCTTTCTCTCTGAGAACACACACCTGCACCTGGCCCTAACCACATCCCATGCTCCAATAATCTGCAGACTCTGTGATTTAGAACCTTCTGTCTGGTCAGGCTCTAAAAGACCCTGACAGCCCCCTTAGCCTACTGTACACTAGTTTGGCGCACAGTACTGTACAATACTTTCGTCTGGTTTGGTCTGCTGCTCTGAATTCTCATCTGGAGAAACAAGCGAACTTGATGTCTGGTCTCGTGATGCCTGTATGCTCCCAATACACTGAGTGTACAAAACATTAAGAACACCTTCCTTATATTTGCCATCAGAACAGCCTCAATTTGTTGGGGCATGGACTCTACAAAGTGTCGAAAGCGTTCCACAGGGATGCTGGCACACGGGAAACTGTTGAATGTAAAAAACCGAGCAGCATTGCAGTTCTTGACTCAAACCGGTGCACCTGGCACCTACTACCATAACCCATTCAAAGGCACTTCAATATTTTGTCTTGCCCATTCAGCCTCTGAATGTCACACATACACAATCCATGTCTCAATTGTCTCAATGCTTAAAACCTTCTTAAACCTGTCTCCTCCCCTTCATCTACACTGATTGGAGTGGATTTAACAGGTGACATCAATAAGGGATCATAGCTTTCACCTGGATACACCTGGTCAGTCTATGTCATGGAAAGAGCAGGTGTTCCTAATGTTTTGTACACTCAGTGTATGTGTCTCTAGATATAATCCTCCCAGTATCTAACGAATACAAAACTCATAGCCTATACTCTGTTGAGTCATACTGAGGTCTTGGTGTCCTCACTGTTATGCGCTGTTGGACAGACAAGACCGAAGCAGATATCAGCACAGGTACTGTATAACAAACATGACATATAGAGGAAGAGAAAGAGGTCATCATTATTAATAATAGATACTGTAAAGGCTTGTTCAGTGTACAGTGAAAATGTGTCATATCACAAACACAAGTAATGTTTATAAATAACCATTGGAATTTAGCGCTAAATATGCATGTACACGATGATGTTACGCAACAGCACATGGGCAGTAACACCATCAAATAATTCCTATTACGACATCAAACATGTTTACTTGGTTATGTTTAAACCAGACAGATCGAGTTTGGGCCAGACACATTGCTGTCACGTCTTTCAAGCTACTGGACAACAATTAATTACCATGTATCAACTTCTGAAGTTCATATTGCTCTGCCTATTTTGATCTGGCAGAGAAGGTCAGTGTATAAATATAAAATGGCAGTTTTCCAGGGCTGTAACTTGTACCGACGGTTTAGGTGGCCACAGTGTTTCTCTGCCACATTTACATACAGAAAGAGTGCTACGGTTAAAATGGCCACCACTTCTAACTTTAACAGTCTGTAATTCAGAGTAAAAAAAACGTTCAACACGTTGTAGATTCTGCTACTTCAAATGTTTCCCTCATGATTTCGCCAGTAGCCATTAACACCGTGAAAGAGGCACCTCTTAAAACCTGGTGTGCTTTGTGTTTTCCCCTCAGCGCCAGTCGTGCGGACGGGGTTGTCATCGATTCAGTTCTCGCCCTTGTTTTAACACGTCTCCAGGGAATTCTGGTTTGTGGGCAGACATTTACATGTTCTTTTTTACACCAGTTGTTTTACTTGTTTCTTGACAGGTAGACCTCAGAGACCAAGCCTGTTGCAACACTACCAGTTGAGTTACATTCACAGGCCTCCGTTTTGGTTTCAGCCCCAGAGAAAAGGACCTGTATCCTGAGACCAACTGTACACTATATCTTATCCACACTCTCAAGAGCAAATACAACAATTATTCACTCTGTTTCTAAGCACAGTCATACAGGAAATTGACCAGTTGAGAAATGAGTAATTCAAACAGAACATAAGTCAAAGTTACTTTGTGTCTTCTCAATAAGAACAGTCATTGTCTATTACAATGAGAGGGGGTGGGATTGAGATGGTGGGCCAGCCAATATGCCTCTTTGTTCTGTCCACGCATTACTAAGGCTTCCCTTCCGGTGTCGGCGTGGGGATGTGAAGGGCTCTTCTGTTTGTCTGTAGAGACTTTTACATGTGGAGCAAATGATGGAGGAGTGATCCGAGGGACAAGGCCAGCCAGGGAAGACAGAGAATAGTCTGGAAGAGAAGAGAAGATATGCCAGACTCTGTGTTGTGCCTCAGGGGTTCATTAGATGTACCGCTCACAATCAATGATGGAATGATGGACTTAAGTATGTAGTCCTGATGCTAGTGCTTAGAACCTCAAGGTTAGTAGAATGGAGAAGAGAATCTAACCAGGGCTTCTCAAGAGCACAACAACTATAAGAGGATATTGATTTGGCCTTGTCTACAAAAATAAACAAGCATACAAACAGGCATTCACATGTGCCTGAAGACTGTCAACAGAAAGAAACACATTGTAAAACGTTCACGCTCACGCACGCACGCACACACACACACACAGACACAGAGAGAGAGAGAGAGAAAGTGAGAGAAAGAGAGAGAGAGAAAGAGAGAGAGAGAGAGAGAGAGAGAGAGAGAAAGAAAGAAAGAGAGAGAGAGAAAGAAAGAGAGAAGGAGAGAGAGAGAGAAAGAAAGAGAGAGAGAGAGAGAGAGAGAGAGAGAGAGAGAGAGAGAGAGAGAGAGAGAGAGAGAGAGAGAGAAAGAGAGAGAGAGAGAGAAAGAAAGAGAGAAGGAGAGAGAGAGAGAGAGAAAGAAAGAAAGAGAGAGCATAGAGTACAGAGCATAAAAGCCTGGTCCAATCAGCACTACCAATGCCACAGAGAGTGAGAGAAAGAGAGTGATAGAATGACTGAGAGATTAAGAAGAAAGAGAGTTCATAAGTGAGTGAGTTTAACCGAGGGGATGTGGGAGGCGGGAGGGCGTGTGGGGGAGTTTGGGGATGCCCGTCCAAACTCATTTTCAAAATCAGAACTTATTTTCTAAAGTCAGCATTTCGAATCGGAGCGTGTCCCCTCTCATTTAATGCATCATTTTGCGAAGTGATAAATTTGCGAATTAGACATACATCCTTTTTCGCTCTTAAGATACATAGCCTCATAAGGGAGGGAGCAGTGTGGAGGATTTAAGAGCGTTTCGCCTTGTCAAATGTTAAAACCCAAAGGGATCTTCTGCACAATTAGACTGGGTGAGGGAAAGAGAGAAAAACCCAGACAAAATCAGGATCTTAAGAGCAGCGGCGTTATTCGTCTGTACAGTAACACGGTTATCTGTCGCGGGTGATCCTTTTAAACGCTTCGTTTGCAAGGATAAAAGCAGAGCAGAGGAAATAAACTTAGTTCTGCCTCCAATCTGCAAATCCTTGGTGGTCATGGAAGATGATCCCAATTTGCTTCCTAGCAGCACTGTCAGATCTCACAATAATAAATCATTTAAGACTTTAAGCGCCAATTATGTTCGATAAATGTGGACCGCTTGCTCTACCCAGACTATGTGTGGCTCCTGCAGAAATACACCAGTCATACTGGATGGAAAAGGATAATAATAGTCTGTTTCCACTTCATTCTGCCTTCACACAGGCTAAATATAAACTGACTACAAATTAAACTGTGTGAGTTGTTTTAATCCATTGATTGCATTCTTAATTTGATTGCAAGTGTTAACATTTAGGTCAACATAAATATTTACATACTACAATAATTTTATGTGACAATAAGCTTCACTGTAATTGACTGCAATTCTGTAAACATTGCCAATAGGTGTGTCTGACTCGCTAATGCAGTTATCCATCCTACCATAGACACAAGCACTCATTTTCCCCCCCAAATCAAATCAAAGTTTATTGGTCACTTACACAGTTTAGCAGATGTTATAGCGGGTGCAGTGAAATGCTTATGTTACTAGCTCCAAACAATGCAGTAAAATGTCAAACAAGTACACAATTATAAAAAATTAAAATATAAAAAATACAAGAAATCAAAAAATATTGGAATGAATCCAATTAACAACCCAAATAGCACTGTAAGAGTAATGAGTAATTTTTCCCACTTGAAAACAGTTTATCCCCACAATTTGCCCTGTCTACAGGTTTGGCCCCACTTCATCTCAGAAGTAGAACAGTGGTGTCTCTTTTTGATACAGGGTCGATGTGGCATCGTGAGAGAAGCTCACCAAGGTTGCCTGTCCCCCAGAGAGACCCACGTTTCTGCCTGGCCTGCAGTATCACCTTCACCAGCACCGCTACTGCCACCATACCTACCATGCCAATCCACACTGCTTTATAATAGTACTGTGGGACAGGGCTGGAGAGTGAGCACAAAGAGAGTGAGCTATGGCCATTCCAAACCCCTTAACCAATCAGATTCTGGATTGTTCCCACCTCTGCCTGGGCTAAAGTACAGGGGAGCCAATCAGACCACAGCTTTATTCCTTCCCGTGTCACATTGAATTAAAACCCATTTCTACTATATAATCATAAGTAAACAAAATGGACAAATGTGAAGTAATGGTGAGAATCAAGCTAGGTAAACTTACAGTAACAAATCATTTCCCATAATTTCCTCCCAACCCCCCCCCCAATAATGGGGGAAAACAAACATGCTAACAAACAGAACGAGAGTAAGTGAATGGATAGAGATAACGTGGGCCTGGGGAGGAGGGGGGGGCTGCATGCATGTGGTTGTGTTTGTTTTAGCTGGCTATGGTACGGGTATGTTTTCTCATGAACTGTTTGCTCTCTCCACAGCCTCATGTTTGTCCTTTGTCTCTGCCAAGAATATCTCAAACCATGATGCCTTCTCCAGTCTCCTGATTTACCGAGGCCAGGCTGTAAATCTAGATCAATAATTAGGACAAATGACCACTTATAGAGGTAAAATCGCTCTACTAACATCCAAAATGATTAGCATAATGTAGCATCATTTAATCAGAGTTTATTTTCTGTTTCTATACGATATTACCCCAAACTGTAATTTGTTCTCGCTCTGCACAGAAACAAAGTGCCAATGCAGCTTCAAATGTTTATTACAAACAATATTCACTTCAGTTTAGTGTAGGATGAGGGTGCCGTGAAACAGCAATTTACTCGTTCGGGCAACAAAGGCCATAAACAGAAATAGACTGAACACTAGAGGCCTAGAGGCATTTGGAGGGCAGGGCTGTGTTTTTGGCACTGCTCTGTATTTGCGTAGAAGAGCCACTATGTCTGTTTGGACTGGATGTTTCGGTGGCCGCTGGATTCCTGAACTGAATACCTGTATTCAGCCGTTTGGGAGAGGCAGGCAGACAGGACACTGAGGCCATGGACAGTCAGGAGCCGAGAACAGCCACAGTTTGAATATGATGCCTTCAGACCGGGTGCCCCCTCCTCCCCCTGACCACCTGTGTGTTTGCACATGCAAGGATATGAAATAGCAGCAAACATGATGTGATGTGTGTATTTAAGAGGCATCCTGGACTGATGGACATGCACCCTGCCAGCCTGTCCGTCCAGTTTCTGTGTAGGTGAACCCTAATCGCCATATAACAGTTTAGCCTCTGTTTATGTTTCAATGTTGGCCTTCAATTGATACATTGATATAAAGTAGAAGTGCCGAAATATTATTTATAATGTTCTGTAATTAGATTTTGATGAATTTTCTAATCATATCCTGCGCAAGTGGAAAGTAAACATTGACTGAATGTTCTGCACAGAATGAGCCAAGTGGTTTTGACTAAAATGTTAAAATCATGTTGACCTTATTTTTTTGCTGGGAAAGATACATTTGAATTTCATATTTAAACAAATCAAACTAATTGACTAAGTGCAGCAAATGTAGTGTGTGTACAGTAACCCTTATCAGAAATCCAGGCACTTTCAACCGGTCAAGCTCTGGTATAAGGGCAATCTGCAACTCAAACTTTCAGGTAAATCGTGCTTTTGTGGAATATTTGAATCACAACGCATCTTGTGTGTATCTACACCTGAAGAAAAATGTGGACACAGCAGATCACAGGACACGTCTCAACACTAGGTACAGTATAACAGGTGCTAAAAGCCACCCTAAGACAAATCTATAACATTCATGGCCCTTGCCTGACAGCCATAGCTCCACAGTGTTGTTACCACTACAAACACAGATTAGTCCTCAAGATTTCACAGCAGAGAGCTGCCACTGCACCAGGGGACTGGAAATGGTCACAGGGGGATAGAGAGAGTGGGAGGAAGAAAGGGGGTGTCAGAGAAGGGTTTGTAAGAGAGGGAGTTAGAGTCCCCAGAGATGAACCTCCTTTTCTTCCTCTCTTTTCAAAGCAGACGAGAAGCTTGTCTCCTCTGTCATTACAGAGGCAGTAATGTTACAGTAAAAAGAGAGATAAAATGGCATTATATAAAATTGCATTATGACACGTTGCACTGTCAAGAGATTCTTTTAAAGTTAACAGGCCATAGAATTTCTCCACTCATCCTTTTTTCCCCTTCCCTGATGGCCAGGGTTAGTGATGGAGGGGGGAAATATCGTTAATATCACATTTTGCTCTCAAACAGCCTCATTTCTTGGATGAGTGAAATGCCTTGTCTCTTCTGGGCGTGCCACTGGTAATGCTGAGTGGCAGGTACTCCAGCGCAGTCGCCAGAGTCCCGGGCCCTTGCCAAGGAGGTGACGTAACGGCAACCAGTGGCCTCCTGGACAACCGCTGTAGTGGGAGACGCTCACCAGACCCAGACCCAGATGCTGCTAACATTTCCACCAATTAGGACCGGGACAGCTGTCTGACCAAAAGGAGACCAGTGGCGAACAAAGAGAACAAAGCCATCACTGTCAGACACGGCGGCTGAGTGACAACAGAGGGAAAAGACAGAGAGAGAAAGACTGAGAGAGAAAGACTGAGAGAGAAAGACTGAGAAAGACTGAGAGAGAAAGACTGAGAGAGAAAGACAAAGAGAGAAAACTGAGAGAGAAAGACTGAGAGAGAAAGACAAAGAGAGAAAGACTGAGAGAGAAAGACTGAGAGAGAAAGACAAAGAGAGAAAGAATGAGAGAGAAAGATTGAGACAAAGACTGAGGGAGAAAGACTGAGAGAGAAAGACTGAGAAAGACAGAGACAAAGACTGAGAGAGAAAGACTGAGAGAGAAAGACAAAGAGAGAAAGACAGAGAGAAAGACTGAGAGAGAAAGACAAAGAGAGAAAGACTGAGAGAGAAAGACTGAGAGAGAAAGACAAAGAGAGAAAGACTGAGAGAGAAAGACAAAGAGAGAAAGACTGAGAGAGAAAGACTGAGACAAAGACTGAGGGAGAAAGACTGAGAGAGAAAGACTGAGAGAGAAAGACTGAGAAAGACTGAGAAAGACAGAGAGAAAGACTGAGAGAGAAAGACTGAGAGAGAAAGACAAAGAGAGAAAGACTGAGAGAGAAAGACAGAGAGAAAGATAGAGAGAGAAAGGAAAAGGGAGTGAGAGAAATAAATTACGAGGGCTGTTGCCTGGTTACTGGGGAAATTATTGATTCAGGAACTTCATCAACTTGTTTCAAAAGAGACAGAGAAAAAGAAAGAAATGAAAAAAGGTCTTCCACCTCCTTCTACCTTGTAGTCTGTTTCAGCCTGCCTCTTGCAGAGTGCTCCAGAAACACACCATCCTTTGTGTGACAGTCTAAGATGTCCCTCCTATTTCCTGTCCTGAAGCCTCTGACGCGTGGCTCTTCTAGTAGGCTGGAAGTACTTATTTGTCATTTCCTGAGAGAGAGCCTGGTTCAATTCCCCTGAAGTCTTCCCAGCTGGAGGGAAGGAGGGATGAGGCTCAAATAGTGCCACTAACATCAGGCAATTACTTACACAGAGTACCTGTTCTAACACTCGCAAGTCTGTAAACCCTCCCTGTATAGACTTTTCATGAAAGATATCCTTTCCTAAAACAATGTCTAAAGTAGGCTAATTGGTAAATTATTTTAAAAGGTAATATTACAAAATAATAAGAAAAAAAATGTAAGCAATTTCTTGGGACATTTTTATGCTCAAAATGAAATTCTTTGTTCATCTCTCTTTCTCTCTCCCTCTCCATCTCTGTCTGCTATGCATCTAGATCTAACATTGAAGTGAGAGTTGTTGCCACCAAGGACAATGTCGTTCTGTCATCATTATCATGATCATCATCATCATTATCATCATCATTGTCATCGTCACCATCATTACATAGCCACTAGAGTGGCATTTGGGTAATGAGAGAGCAGTAAAGAGAGAACAGAAGAGGAATGGTTCCAGCCAGGGATAGCAGGGTGGTAACAGTAGCTCGGCTATCCACATTTAAAGCCCTGTTGTCTAACAGTGAGTCCTCAATACACCATATTGTTTGGGAATTAAGTACAGCATAGAGAGCCTGTAATTATATGTTCACAATAACAGGTTTTCAGAAATGGCCTGAAAATAGCTCAGAGGGTTCCGGTCTGTGTTTCGCTGCTACAAACTACAGAACAATGGGCTGACTGACTATAAAATGGCAGAAGGTCTCAATATAGCAGCAACGAGGTCTCCCTTTTTAATGCTTGTGGATTTCGAGGGGGCTGATGCCATTGTCCAGCGGCTTCCTGATTTGCACTGGGGTTTCAAAATGTAGGTTCCCTGTTCCAAGAAACTATTGTTTTAGAGGAGAGAAAGGGGGGAGTGGAGGGTGGGGTAGAGGAGGGGAAAGCAAATGAAATGAATAAAGAAGCGAGGAGGAGATTAACAAAATAATGCAATAAGTGGATATGAGAGAAGGGATGAGAGGAGAAGAAATGGTAAGTGATTAGGTTTATTAGTGGTGGAGGAATAAGAAGAGAAGAGATGGTAACTGATTAGGATTATTAGTGGTGGAGGAATAAGAAGAGAAGAGATGGTAACTGATTAGGATTATTAGTGGTGGAGGAATAAGAAGAGAAGAGATGGTAACTGATTAGGATTATTAGTGGTGGAGGAATAAGAAGAGAAGAGATGGTAACTGATTAGGATTATTAGTGGTGGAGGAATAAGAAGAGAAGAGATGGTAACTGATTAGGATTATTAGTGGTGGAGGAATAAGAAGAGAAGAGATGGTAACTGATTTGGATTATTCGTGGTGGAGGAATAAGAAGAGAAGGAAATTGATTAGGATTATTAGCGGTGGGGGAATAACAAGAGAAGAGTTGCTGAGGATAGGACACAGCATTTCCACTTGTATTACAACTTTCCCATTTTAGAGATACCAACTGACCCATACTACCTGGTATAAGGAGAAATAATATCATTATAATACAGACAGAGGAGGGAAATCCCTATGGTGAAAGCAGCCTGGGTCAGCAGCTGTCTGACAGGACCAACATAGAGGAGGAGAGGAAGGAGGAGGAGGAGGAGGAGGGGGGAGAAGTAGGAGGGGAGGGTGAGGAGGGGGGAGGGTGAGGGGAGGAGGGGAGGGAGGAGGAGAGGTAGGAGGGGAGGAGAAGGAGGAGAGAGGTAGGAGGGGCGAGGGAGGAGGGGAGAAGTAGGAGGGGAGGGTGAGGAGGAGGAGGATGAGGGGATGAGGGGAGGAGGGGAGGGAGGAGTGGAGAGGTAGGAGGGGAGGAGGAGGAGGGGAGGAGGAAGATGGGAGAAGTAAGAGGGGAGGATGAGGAGGGGAGGAGGAGGAGTGGAGGAGGAGGGGAGAGGTAGGAGGGGAGGAGGAGGAGAAGTAGGGGGTTGGGGTGGGGGGTTGTAGACGGCTGTTGAGCAGAAACAGCCTTCTGGGAACCAGCCAAGCCCGCATCCTCAGCTCCACAGCCCACGGCTCTCTCTGACTGGCCACAGTCAAGGTGATCTTCTTCTCAGTAATCCACACCCATCTATAGGTACACACACATGCATGCACACACACACACACACACACACACACACACACACACACACACACACACACACACACACACACACACACACCGCACAGGTACACACAACACTTGATTTATTTATACTTTATTTATGACGTTTATTTGGGAAAATGTACAACAAAAACATAAATCTCAAAAGTGAGAAGTGATGCATTGCACCAGATTTAGCTAACAGCACAGTTACATCCGTAGTCCTCAGGCAGGTGAACATAAACAGGACAACATTATTTACAAAAGGAAAACATACCGTACATGCATCAGACAGGACATACAGTCACCTTTCAAATCTGAGGTCAATACATTACACATAAAATTCATTGCACATATTGCTGTTACCCAATACAATGAACGAACAGATACAGCGATAAAGGGAGAATGTATACACATACAAAAAGCATAATGGATGTACTAAACCACATACTGTACACAATTGCACAGACCATATGCACGGACACACACACACAGACACACGCACACACACACACACATACACACACACACACACATACACACACACACACACACACACACACACACACACACACACACACACAGACACACACTCTCCCTCCCTCACTCAATTTGTTCAATGGTGCCAAATCAAGTTAAATAAGGTCATCTTTATTTCCTAGTCAAGTGTGACCTCTTCTGTAACGCAAGGAAATGGGCCGCTACAAATTAATCAGGCCTCGCTGTAGTTCATAAATGCTTCTGACAGTATTTACAGGGGCCTGGCAGCCCCAGTCTGTGAGTGGGAACACCAGCGGTGGCGACGCGGCAGTCTTACCCGATGAGGAGATGTGGACGTCTGCCACGCTGGGCCTAGAAGGTCCCTGGGGTTGCAGAGGATTCGGTGACTTAACCACTCACCAATACACTGCCAGTCCACAGGCCTTCACACTATGTCCAACCTCCACCTTGAAAATCACTTTAGATGGAGAGTGAGAAGGAAGGAAACAAACGGGGCGAAGAGAGGAAACGTAGTGAGTTACCATGACGAGGAAGTGAAGGGGAAAACACAAACAGAGGCGGGTGGCGCTGGGTTGTCAGCTGTAAGAGGTTGACAGCTTCGCTGGCGATCCTGCCGTCTACTGTGGTGGTAGTACTTTGTCCCCCTCTCTTTCTACCAAGTATCTATGGCTGCCTCTCTCCACTCTTCCACTCCTCCTGTACCCATCCTTCTTATCGCTCTATCCTGTTTGTCACAGTGTGTTGGATGTGACCCACAGACAGGAAGACCACCTGTGTTTGCAGGCCAGACTGTCACCTAAATGGGGGTAATAGCAGTATTGTGTGTGCGTGTGTGTGTGTTTGTGCGTGTTTATGTGTGCGTGCATGTGTGTGTGTGCGCGTGCGTGGGTCCGTTTGTGTTTGTGCGTATGTGTGTGTGTGCGTGCGTGTGTGTGCGTGCAATCATATCTGAATTCTAACAGATGGGTTTGACAATGTGCTGGGCAAAGACTGGACAGATGCAACAGCTGATGTCAAGTCAACACTCAGACACTGCTGTTGTTATGAGTAACATCAAGACGATAGGATGTGTTGAACCAACAGAGTGGAAAAGATAACAACAAATGAACACAGCACAACAGAGGAGAGAATCACACAGCTCCTCAGAAAACTGCCCTGCATTGATTTGGAGCAGCAAGCCTTGCAGCAACAGGAGTCTTCCTCTAGGAAGAGTCTCTACACACACAATGAACCATGGGGGATATGAGGTGTCTGTGTGTCTGTCTGTCTGTCTGTGTGTGTGTGTGTGTGTGTGTGTGTGTGTGTGTGTGTTATTGTCTCTGTGTGTTTGTGTGTTTGTGTGTGTGTGTCTGTGTGTCTGTGTGTGTGTGTGTGTGTGTGTGTTTGTGTGTGTGTGCGTGTGTGTGTGTGTGTGTGTGTGTCTGTGGGTATGTGTTTGCGTGTGTGAGTGTGTGTGTCTGTGTCATTGTTTCTGTGTGTTTATGTGTGTATGTGTTAAATGACGTAAATGTAAATGTAAATGTATGTGTGTCACAGTGTGTGTGTGTGTGTGTGTGTGTGTGTGTTTTTGTTTCACACTGCAGCGTTACAGTATGAGCTCAGGAAAGGCCTGAAGAATAGTGTAACATAGTAAATAATGAAAAGGCTATCTTCCCATTTCATATGTAAATAACTGGGGAGTAATCAATTCACGTAAGTCTTTCAAGCACATACATAGTAAATAATATATCCATATTGAAATCTGTTAAAATGGCACAATTTCTACTGTACAGTGACTCACAGGGCCACCTGGAATATATGACACCACGTCTGCTGTGGCACAGGACATCTCTACGAATGGAACTGGGTCACCAGTCAAATATTCATGGGCTGTGGGCTTCGCTTCACCAATGACTGCATGGGGACAAACCTCAGGACTGCATGGAGCTGCCTGCCAATTGCCCAGGCCCCAGCGCTGCATGACCTGTTTGGGTGAGTGTCTGTCTTGGGATCTGTTGTCATGTGATAAGGTGACAGCAACTGGGTACACACACAGACACAGACATACTAACACACACACACAAACACACTACCATCGAGGCTCCTTTGCAATGTGACACATGGTCACTGCACGCATGCACTTTCCTCAACACAAATCAACTGAGGACCTAGTGACACACTCTACACTCTCTTTCTTAAGCCTGTCGCATTCTTACCAGTTGAAACAGTTCGCACATATACAGTATGATGACGAAAATGTTTGACGTTTTTGTTTGTTTTGGTGTTCGGCAGGTGTTTTTGGGGGGGCTGTTTGCACACACAAACATTTTTCTTGAGGGAAGTCGAAGTTCGGTAGCCGAAGTCTACGCCTCTTCGTCGGTGATCGGTCAACAGTACTACTACTAGGAGTGGGAACTATGGACAGGATTCTTCAATTAAGTGTTTGTTGTCATTCAACAAGAGATGACTAGTTTTCATATAAATGTTGTCACTTGAGAAATACTGCACCAAAACATCTTAGTTATATGTAAAATTGCGCTACTAAGACCTCCTTGTCAAAAACATCCAAATGTATTATAGATTTCTTGATTTATCTAAGATTAACTCTGACTATTTAGAGGAAGTGAATGGCTATGTTGTTGCTACGGTGTTTCAAGCGGGAAAAACAGTAATATTGCCACTTTTCCTTGTTTTTCAAGTGAAGGTCTTTTAAGAGAGTATGCGAGCACAGACATTCGCTTCGCCTAGCCAAGTTTTGCTAGGAGCAAACCAAACCTATGTTTGAGGACGCCTTTACAGGTCTCACACGTCCCTCCACAAACAACCCTTTTGACCTAGTTTAGCCTAAAACCACCACAGTTTGGTGTAGTCTACTGTCTGTGCTCAGCTAGCACAGCAAGCACAGTGAGAGCTCCCTTTAGCCTGCTGCTAGCCTAGTCTTTTTGGCCTGTTGAGAGATGGCCTTACACATTCCCTGGATGCATGGATGACAACATCACAAAGAAATGCAGGCCAGCTTTAGTGTCCAGTGTTCTGTTTCAGAGAGAAAGTATATGGTCAATTAAAAAGCAAACCCAAAGGATGAGAGACCTGGGTCAGGGGTCAGGGGTCACACGAGAAGAGAGGGGATCAACAAAGCAGAGGCAAATAATGTCACATCAGGTTCCTACAGTATGTGTGGAAATACACCACATCCCACTTGAGAAGAATGTATACCTCTAAAGTTTTGCTCAGATAATAGAAAATCCTTTTTCAAGGTTGGTTTTGTAGGTTCGGGCCAATGCCATATGCCGTCATGCCCATGTGCAGCACAGAAGGGGAATTTAGCATATTGTTTTCACAAAGCATAATGTTCAACATGACACACAGATGCTGTTGTTATACAGGAGAAAAAGTTATGTTTTCTGGTCGCCACAGTGGATAAGACACAGAGAACACAGCCTGAGCAAACAAACACACTAAAATACAATATGCATATCCACACATACACCCTTAATGAGCTATAGCATTTTTTAAGAGACTCCACTCACTCCAGCGACTGAGATAGCGCACACTGATACCTTGAGGAGAAGTGAGATCGGAAGAAAATAAGAAATGCACGCTGGAATATAAAAGGAGGAGAAGAGGAAGAGGTGAGAGGATGAATCAAACAGCGCCGGGAGAGAGAGGGAGGAGAGCAGGAAGAGTGTTGCTCCTGGCTCATCATGTCTCTGAGGAAGATGATAGGAGGGAAAGAGGAATGGAGGGATGGGGGGGTTGTCTAGGTGGAGGTTGGTGGGGGTGTGGGGGATTGAGGGGTTGCTGTCGCTTCGGGCGAACAAGCGGGTGAGTAAATAGACTCATGGGGGTTGGGGTTGGGATATATAGGGTTGAGGTGGGGGGAAGGAGAGAAGAAGGTGGGGAAGGAGAGGTAGGTGGGGGGAAGGAGAGAGGTAGGTGGGGGAAGGAGGGCAAGGTGGGGGGAAGGAGAGGAAGGTGGGGGAAGGAGAGGGAGGTGGGGGAAGGAGAGGAAGGTGGGGGGAAGGAGAGGAAGTTGGGGGAAAGTAGAGGAAATTGGGGGGAAGGAGTGAGAAAGGTGGGGGAAGGAGAGGAAGGTGGGAGAAGGAGAGGAAGGTTGGGGAAGGAGAGGTAGGTGGGGGGAAGGAGAGGTAGGTGGGGGAAGGAGAGGTAGGTGGGGGGAAGGAGAGAGGTAGGTGGGGAAGGAGAGGAAGGTGGGGGGAAGGAGAGAAAGGTGGGGGAAGGAGAGGAAGGAGAGGAAGGTGTGGGGAAGGAAGAAAGGTGGGGGAAGGAGAGGAAGGTGGGGGGGAAGTAGAGAAAGGTGGGGGAAGGAGAGGAAGGTGGGGGGAAGAAGAGGAAGGTGGAGGGAATGAGAGGTAGGTGAGGGAAGGAGAGGAAGGTGAGGGGAAGTAGAGGAAGGTGGGGGAAGGAGTGGTAGGTGGGGGAAGGAGAGGAAGGTGGGGAAAGGAGAGGAAGGTAGGGGGAAGGAGAGGTAGGTGGGGGAAGGAGAGGAAGGTGGGGGAAGGAGAGGTACTTGGAGGGAAGGAGAGGAAGGTGGGGGGAAGGAGAGGTAGGTGGGGGGAAGGAGAGGAAGGTGGGGGGAGAGAGGAAGGTGAGGGGAAGGATCGAGGAAGGTGGGAGGTAGGTGGGAGGGAGGAGAGGTAGGTAGGGGGGAGAGGTATGTGGGGGGAGGGAGAGGTAGGTGGGAGAGGTGTGGGGAAGGGAGAGGTAGGGTGTTGGGGATCTTCTAGGCACACCCTGACATTTCTATGATATCTCCACAGTAAGCCTTGTAAGAGCCACACCTCCAGAACCTGCTTATGGTATGGGGGCTCTCCAGTCTAGACAGGTGGAGCTGCTGGCAGGGAGTCTGGCATACCTGGGAGGATGACGGAGGTTACCAACAACAGGGGTATATTCATTAGTCAGATTCCATTGCAAAAAGTGAGTTTCTATTGAACACATTCAGGTAGGTCCCTCTCCATTTCATTCCGTTTGCTTCCATTTATTTCCCAGAGTAAACGGTAAACAGTTTCCGTTGCAAAACTTCTGCAACAGACTAAATGTTTTGCAATGGAATCTGACTAATGAATACAACCCAGATCTGACCACACAACTTCTGATGAAAAGCATTGACTTCATCAGTCACCAATTTAGACAGAGCTACATGTATATGAAGGATACTCTGTACACCAAGTATGAGAAAGTTTATTCAATTCTACATTGCTAGTAAACTTCTGCATTTTTTTCTCTTGAATAACCATCAAAATTACAGCTGGAAGACAAGGTAAAACCTTGAAAACAAACTGTGTCAAAATGTTCATACCTTGGGAGTGTCTTCAAGTGGAGGTGACCGCATTTTAGCAACATGTTATCTTATAAGAAATCTGTTCATATACACCCCCAGGAAGAATATATATATATATTTTTTAACATTTTCTGACAAGCGAGCACTTAGATAGGGTCATTTTCACATTTTCATAAATTCGTTAAATGTCTGAAAATTACGTATACTAAGGAATTTGTTAAAATTCAATAACAATATAGAATGGGAAAGCGGCCGTGCGTTTGGACAATTAATAGACACTGCAGTAAATAAAACCTAATAAAAAAATCTCTCTCATCCAGGACCGGAGTCTACGCAGACCGGTGCGCCATAGCCAATCAGAGCTACACTAGGCCTTTATGCTAATAAGTCATTTGCCACAAGGGCCTGATATCATTCACTTTGAACTGGACTGTGTGTTTACAGGCAGTTGCAACAGCGCGACTTTAGATCATTGGAACGCATTTGGCAAAGCCACAAAATACACCTGAATGGATTTCTGCAAATATGTAAATACCACGGGAGTCCTCTTACATTTGGGAACTTTCCAGTCTTATTGATCAAACAACCATAAAAAAGAGGTAGGCTATCTTTCCCTAAATGCACATCAACAATAACAAGATCAACAACTAATGCAAGCCAAAGCAAGATGGGCTAAAATCTAACAAAGGAACATTAGATAAACCCTCTCAAACTTTTTCAGCTAGTTGGCCATCAAAATTGCACTGATAAATGACGGGGAATAGTAAGAAGCCTGCTCGTCCTTTTACAGCTTGGCTGCCAATGCATGCTTGTCCCAACCAAGCACCCAAGCTAACTGGCTAGAGTTGGCTAGCTAGCTATGTCCCGACACAAATGAACACATCATTCTGCCCTAGCAGAGTTGGTTAGGCTGTTTATATGTTATCTAGAGTGTTCTTGACCAACTATTACTATTTTTGCCTACATTTACTGACACCGGTCATATTCAGCGTGTGTTGCACGTTTGTAAATTCATCAGTTATTCTGTGCTCTGGCACACTCAGATGAGAGTGCTCTGAAATCAGAGCAGATAGCCAGAGTGAATTTTCAAATGCAAGAGATATGCTAACTGGACAACAGTTATTCAAGTTCAGCATAGCTAGCATGCTAGCTAGCAAATCGATTCACATTTCTTGCTAGCTAACCAAATGACACCTGCATCTCAAGCTGTGTAGCCACCGAAAAATGATATGAGGGAAAAAGTCAGTCACTCACCCACTCCTCCAATGACATGACATCCTCCTAGCAGCTAGCTAGCTAACTATCTAGTTAACGTTAGGCTCCGTGTTTTTAGCTCACTACATAAATAGATATGCTAACCTATTAGCCACGTTATGGCTGACTAGTGATCATTGCCCATGCTAGTTTGATTGTATTAACATTCCCAGCCTTAGTTACATTCGTCCGTTTTTGTCCAAAATATTAAGTCATTGAAACTGAAACAGTTTCTGCCTACATCCGGGATGAATGTAGGCAGCAAACAATGTACCAGGCCAGCTGTGATTTACAACCTGATAGCAATATTTTTTGGACTACCAATAAATATATTGGTGAATTATATTAATCATACATTGAACTGCTTCCATCTATTCTGCCAAGAATGCCTTACTGTATGTCATGGAATGTTGAGTGTTCCATATCTGCAAAGTAGTTAAAACGCTGTCAGTTCCACTTTAAAAGTCAAGTGTGTCCATGTCCCACTGCATGTATTCTATATAGGCCTGTCCATAAAACCTCAGCAGTCTTAGCAAAAGCTAATTCTAGCACAATTTGTTCCAAAAAATAATTTTGTCAATTAGCAAATAATAGGTTGGAATGTAAAATCTCAAGCTAGCTGTACATGTCTTGTCCTCCACGATTGATCTTATATCCATGTAGTTTAATCTATTTGCTTCCTGTTTTCACTGTGTTCTTGCGAGTTCTCTCTGTAATTGGGGTCATTCTCACAGGAATACGGTCAAGTCTTTCGGGGTAACACGGCCAAAAGCAGGAAGCAAATTTAACCTAGCAAACTAAAATGCTAATACCAATTTCAGACAGTATGTTCATTTCCAATTTCAGACAGTATATTACCTGTAAAAAATATAAGGCAATGTTTATATGACCCCCCTTCAAACAGCCCCTTTTTTACCACATTCTTGCACGTACAGTGCCTTCGGAAAGTATTTAGACCCCTTGACTTTTCCAACATTTTGTTACATTTCAGCTTTATTCTAAAATGGATTAAATAAATAAAAATCCTTAGCAATCTACACACAATACCCCATACTGACAAAGTGAAAACAGGTTTCAATAATTTTTTTGAAAAACAGAAATAGGTTATTTACATAGGTATTCAGACCCTTTGCTATGAGACTCGAAATTGATCTCAGATTCATGCTGTTTCCATTGATCATTCTTGAGATGTTTCTACAACTTGATTGGAGTCCACCTGTTTTAAATTCAATTGATTGGACATGATTTGGAAAGGCACACACTTGTTTATATAAGGTCCCGCAGTTGACAATGCATGTCAGAGCAAAAACCAAGCCATGGGGTCGAAGGAATTGTCTGTAGAGCTCCGAGACAGGATTGTGTCAAGGCACAGATCTGGGGAAAGGTACAAAAAAAATTCTGCAACATCGAAGGTCCCCAAGAACACAGTGTCCTCCATCATTCTTAAATGGATGAAGTTTGGAACCACCAAGACTCTTCCTAGAGCTGGCCGCCCGGCCAAACTGAGCAATCGGGGGAGAAGGGACTTGGTCAGGGAGGTGACCAAGAACCTGATGGTCACTCTGACAGAGCTCTAGAGTTCCTCTGTGGAGATGGAAGAACCTTCCAGAGTAGCCAGACAGATGCCGCTCCTCAGTTAAAGGGCACTTTTAAAAGAGGAATGGAGGGATGGGGGGATTGTCTAGGTGGAGGTTGGTGGGGGTGTGGGGGATTGAGGGGTTGCTGTCGCTTCGGGCGAACAGGCGGGTGAGTAAATAGACTCATGGGGGTTGGGGTTGGGATATATAGGGTTGAGGTGGGGGGAAGGAGAGGACAGGTGGAGCTGCTGGCAGGGAGTCTGGCATAGCTGGGAGGATGACATAGGTTACCAACAACAGGGGTATTACCTTTACATTTACATCATTTAGCAGACACTCTTATCCAGAGAGACTTACAAATTGGTGCATTCAACTTATGGTAGCCAGTGGGACAACCACTTTTTTATTTATACATTTTTTATTGGGGGGGGGGGGGTATTCCTTAAAGAGGTAGGGTTTCAAGTGTCTCCGGAAGGTGGTCAGTGACTCCGCTGTCCTGGCGTCGTGGGGGAGCTTTTTCCACCATTGGGGTGCCAGAACAGCAAATTGCTTTGACTGTGCTGAGCGGAAACTGTGCTTCCATAAAGGTAGGGGAGCTAGCAGGCCAGAGGTGGATGAACACAGTGCCCTCGTTTGGGTGTAGGGTCTGATCAGAGCCTGAAGGTAAGGAGGTGCCGTTCCCCTCACAGCTCCGTAGGCAAGCACCATTGTCTTGTAGTAGATGCGAGCCTCAACTGGAAGCCAGTGGAGTGTGCGGAGGAGCGGGGTGACATGAGAGAACTTGGGAAGGTAGAACACCAGACGGGCTGCAGTGTTCTGGATAAGTTGTAGGGGTTTAATGGCACAGGCAGGGAGCCCAGCCAACAGCGAGTTGCAGTAATCCAGACGGGAGATGACAAGTGCCTGGATTAGGACCTGTGCCGCTTTCTGTGTAAGGTAGGGTCATACTCTGTGAATGTTGTAGAGCATGAACCTGCAGGATCGGGTCACCGCTTTGATGTTAGCGGAGAACGACAGGGTGTTGTCCAGGGTCACGCCAAGGTTCTTTGCACTCTGGGAGGAGGACACAATTGAGTTGTCAACCGTGATGGCGAGATCATGGAGCGGGCAATCCTTCCCCGGGAGGAAGAGCAGCTCTGTCTTGCCGAGATTCAGCTTGAGGTGGTGATCCGACATCCACACTGATATGTCTGCCAGACATGCAGAGATGCGATTCGCCACCTGGTTATCAGAAAATTAATTGTGTGTTGTCTGCGTAGCAATGATAGGAGAGACCATGTGAGGATATGACAGAGCCAAGTGACTTGGTGTATAGAGAGAATAGGAGAGGGCCTAGAACTGAGCCCTGGGGGACACCAGTGGTGAGAGCACGTGGTGCGGAGACAGATTCTTGCTATGCCACATGGTAGGAGCGACCTGTCAGGTAGGACACATTCCAAGAGTGAGTAGCGCCGGAGATGCCCAACTCGGAGAGGGTGGAGAGGAGGATATGATGGTTCACAGTATCAAAGGCAGCGGATAGGTCTAGAAGGATAAGAGCAGATGAGAGAGAGTTAGCTTTAGCAGTGCGGAGAGCCTCCGTGACACAAAGAAGAGCAGTCTCAGTTGAATGACCAGTCTTTGGTTTGGATCAAGAAGGTCATTCTGAGAGAGATAGCAGATGAGTTGGCTAGAGACGGCACGCTCAAGAGTTTTGGAGAGAAAAGAAAGAAGGGATACTGGTCTGTAGTTGTTGACATCGGAGGGATTGAGTATATGTTTTTTGAGGAGGGGTGCAACTCTCACTCTCTTGAAGACGGAAGGGACATGGCCAGCGGTCAAGGATGAGTTGATGAGCGAGGTGAGGTAAGGGAAAAGATCTCCGGAAATGGTCTGGAGAAGAGAGGAGGGGAAAGGGTCAAGCGGGCAGGTTGTTGGGCGGCCGGCCGTCACAAGACGCAAGATTTCATCTGGAGAGAGAGGGGAGAAAGAAGTCAAAGCATAGGGTAGGGCAGTGTGAGCAGGACCAGCGGTGTCATTTTACTTAATAAATTAGGATCGGATGCCGTCAAACTTCTTTTCAAAATGGTTGATGAAGTCATCCACAGAAAGGGAGGAGGGAGGGGGAGGATTCAGCAGGGAGGAGAAGGTGGCAAAGAGCTTCCTAGGGTTAGAGGCAGAGGCTTGAAATGTAGTGGTAGAAAGTTGCTTTGGCAGCGGAAACAGAGGAAGAGAATGTAGAGAGGAGGGAGTGAAAAGATGACAGGTCCGCAGGGAGTCTAGTTTTCCTCCATTTCCGCTCGGCTGCCCGGAGCCCTTTTCTGTGTGCTCTCAATGAGTCGTCAAGCCACGGAGCAGGAGGGGAGGACTGAGCCGGCCGGGAGGATAGGGGACATAGAGAGTCAAAAGATGCAGAAAGGGAGGAGGGTTGAGGAGGCATAATCAGGAGATCGGAGGGAGAAGGATTTAGCAGAGGGAAGAGATTATAGGATGGAAGAGGAGAGAGTAGCGGGAGAGAGAGAGCGATGGTTGCGACGGCACATTACCATCTGAGTAGGGGCAGAGTGAGTAGTGTTGAAGGAGAGCGAGAGAGAAAAGGATACAAAGTAGTGGTCGGAGACTTGGAGTGGAGTTGCAGTGAGATTAGTAGAAGAACAGCATCTAGTAAAGATGAGGTCAAGCGTATTGCCTGCCTTGTGAGTAGGGGGGGACAGTGAGAGGGTGATGTCAAAAGAGGAAAGGAGTGGAAAGAAGGAGGCAGAGAGAAATGAGTCAAAGGCAGACGTAGGGAGGTTAAAGTCACCCAGAACTGTAAGGGGTGAGCCATCCTCAGGAAAGGAACTTATCAAGGCATCAAGCTCATTGATGAACTCTCCAAGGGAACCTGGAGGGCGATAAATGACAAGGATGTTAAGCTTGAATGGGCTAGTGACTGTGACAGCATGGAATTCAAATGAGGAGATAGATAGTTGGGTCAGGGGAAAAAGAGAGAACGTCCACTTGGGAGAGATGAGGATTCCTGTGCCACCGCCGCGCTGACCACATGCTCTCGGGGTATGCGAGAACACATGGTTAGATGAGGAAAGAGCAGTAGGAGTAGCAGTGTTTTCTGTGGTAATCCATATTTCCGTCAGCGCCAAGACGTCGAGGGACTGGAGGGTAGGATAGGCTGAGATGAACTCTGCCTTGTTGGCCGCAGAACTGCAGTTCCAGAGGCTCCCAGAGACCTGGAACTCCACGTGGGTCGTGTGCGCAGGGACCACCAGATTAGAGTGGCAACAGCCAGCCGAACTTAGTTTATTCAGCAAGCTAACTTGGTACAGTATTCTTCCGTGAAAACCGTCCAGGGCACCGAATCCTATGACGCCATAGCCAACTAGCATGCCAGCCTCCAATAACACGGTTTAGCACCAATACTCGATTACAACAAACCACCAGTGGGTTAACACGCCAAGCAGATCATTCATGTCCGTGTCTAACGTATATTCATTAGTCAGATTCCATTGCAAAAAGTGAGTTTCTATTGAACACATTCAGGTAGGTCTCTCTCCGTTTCATTACGTTTGCTCCGTTTGCTTCCATTTGGTTCCTAGAGTAAACGGTAAACAGTTTCCGTTGCAAAACTTCTGCAACAGACTAAATGTTTTGCAATGGAATCTGACTAATGAATACAACCCAGATCTGGCCACACAACTTCTGATGAAAAGCATTGACTTCATCAGTCACCAATCTAGACAGAGCTACATGTATATGAAGGATACTCTGTACACCAAGTATGAGAAAGTTTATTCAATTCTACATTGCTAGTAAACTTCTGCATTATTTTCTCTTGAATAACCATCAAAATTACAGCTGGAAGACAAGTTAAAACCTTGAAAACAAACTGTGTCAAAATGTTCATACCTTGGAAGTGTCTTAAAGTGGAGCTGACCGCATTTTAGCAACATGTTATCTTATAAAAAATCTGTTCATATACACCCCCAGGAAGAATATATATATATTTGTTTTACATTTTCTGACAAGCGAGCACTTAGATAGGGTCATTTTCACATTTTCATAAATTCTTTGAATGTCTGAAAATTACGTATACTAAGGAATTTGTTAAAATTCTATAACAATATAGAATGGGAAAGCGGCCGTGCGTTTGGACAATTAATAGACACTGCAGTAAATAAAATCTAATAAAAAAATCTCTCTCATCCAGGACCGGAGTCTACGCAGACCGGTGCACCATAGCCAATCAGAGCTACACTAGGCCATTTGCCACAAGGGCCTGCCATCATTCGCTTTGAACTGGACTTTGTGTTTACAGGCAGTTGCAACAGCGCGACTTTCGATCATTGGAACGCATTTGGCAAAGCCACAAAATACACCTGAATGGATTTCTGCAAATATGTAAATACCACGGGAGTCCTCTTACATTTGGGAACTTTCCAGTCTTATTGATCAAACAACCATAAAAAAGAGGTAGGCTATCTTTCCCTAAATGCACATCAACAACAACAAGATCAACAACTAATGCAAGCCAAAGCAAGATGGGCTAAAATCTAACAAAGGAACATTAGATAAACCCTCTCAAACTTTTTCAGCTAGTTGGCCATCAAAATTGCACTGATAAACGACGGGGAATAGTAAGAAGCCTGCTCGTCCTTCTACAGCTTGCCTGCCAATGCATGCTTGTCCCAACCAAGCACCCAAGCTAACTGGCTAGAGTTGGCTAGCTTGCTAGCTAGCTACGTCCCGACACAAATGAACACATCATTCTGCCCTAGCAGAGTTGGTTAGGCTGTTTACATGTTATCTAGTGTGTTCTTGACCAACTATTACTTTTTTTTGCCTACGTTTACTGACACCGGTCATATTCAGCGTGTGTTGCACGTTTGTAAACTCATCAGTTATTCTGCGCTCTGGCACACTCAGATGAGAGTGCTCTGAAATCAGAGCAGATAGCCAGAGTGAATTTGCAAATGCAAGAGATATGCTAACTGGACAACAGTTATTCAAGTTCAGCATAGCTAGCTTGCTAGCTAGCAAATCGATTCACATTTCTTGCTAGCTAACCAAATGACACCTGCATCTCAAGCTGTGTAGCCACCGAAAAAATATATGAGGGAAAAAGTCAGTCACTCACCCACTCCTCCAATGACATGACATCCTCCTAGCAGCTAGCTAGCTAACTATCTAGCTAACGTTAGGCTCTGTGTTTTTAGCTCACTACATAAATAGATATGCTAACCTATTAGCCACGTTATGGCTGACTAGTGATCATTGCCCATGCTAGTTTGATTGTATTGACATTCCCAGCCTTAGTTACATTCGTCAGTTTTTGTCCAAAATATTGAATCATTGAAACTGAAACAGTGCATCCCGTATGTAGGCAGCAAACAATGTACCAGGCCAGCTGTGATTTACAACCTGATAGCAATATTTTTTGGACTACCAATAAATATATTGGTGAATTATATTAATCATGCATTGAACTGCTTCCATCTATTCTGCCAAGAATGCCTTACTGTATGTCATGGAATGTTGAGTGTTCCATATCTGCAAAGTAGTTAAAACGCTGTCAGTTCCACTTTAAAAGTCAAGTGTGTCCATGTCCCACTGCATGTATTCTATATAGGCCTGTCCATAAAACCTCAGCAGTCTTAGCAAAAGCTAATTCTAGCACAATTTGTTCCAAAAAATAATTTTGTAAATTAGCAAATAATAGGTTGGAATGTAAAATCTCAAGCTAGCTGTACATGTCTTGTCCTCCACGATTGATCTTATATCTATGTAGTTTAATCTATTTGCTTCCTGTTTTGACTGTGTTCTTGCGAGTTCTCTCTGTAATTGGGGTCATTCTCACAGGAATACGGTCAAGTCTTTCGGGGTAACACGGCCAAAAGCAGGAAGCAAATTTAACCTAGCAAATTAATATGCTAATACCAATTTCAGACAGTATATTCATTTCCAATTTCAGACAGTATATTACCTGTAAAAAATATAAGGCAATGTTTATATGACCCCCCTTCAAACAGCCCCTTATTTACCACATTCTTGCAGGTACAGTGCCTTCGGAAAGTATTTAGACCCCTTGACTTTTCCAACATTTTGTTACATTTCAGCTTTATTCTAAAATGGATTAAATAAATAAAAATCCTTAGCAATCTACACACAATACCCAATACTGACAAAGTGAAAACTGGTTTTAAGAATTTTTTCGAAAAACAGAAAACCTTATTTACGTAAGTATTCAGACTCTTTGCTATGACACTCGAAATTGATCTCGGATGCATGCTGTTTCCATTGATCATTCTTGAGGTGTTTCTACAACTTGATTGGAGTCCTCCTGTTTTAAATTCAATTGATTGGACATTATTTGGAAAGGCAAACACCTGTTTATATAAGGTCCCACAGTTGACAATGCATGTCAGAGCAAAAACCAAGCCATGGGGTCGAAGGAATTGTCAGTAGAGCTCCGAGACAGGATTGTGTCAAGGCACAGATCTGGGGAAAGGTACAAAAAACTGTCTACAGCATCGAAGGTCCCCAAGAACACAGTGGCCTCCATCATTCTTAAATGGATGAAGTTTGGAACCACCAAGACTCTTCCTAGAGCTGGCCGCCCGGCCAAACTGAGCAACTGGGAGAAGGGACTTGGTCAGGGAGGTGACCAAGAACCTGATGGTCACTCTGACAGAGCTCTAGAGTTCCTCTGTGGAGATGGAAGAACCTTCAAGAGTAGCCAGACAGATGCCGCTCCTCAGTAAAAGTCACATGACAGCCCGCTTGGAGTTTGCCAAAAGGCACCTAAAGGACTCTCAGACCATGAGAAACAAGATTCTCTGGTCTGATGAAACCAAGATTGAACTCTTTGGCCTGAATGCCAAGTATCACGTCTGGAGGAAACCTGGCACCATCCCTACGGTGAAGCATGGTGGTGGCAGCATCATGCTGTGGGGATATTTTTCATAGGCAGGGACTGGGAGACTAGTCAGGATTGAGGCAAAGATGAATGGAGCAAAGTACAAAGAGATCCTTGATGAAAACCTGCTCTAGAGCGCTCAGGACCTCAGACTGGGGCGAAGGTTCTCCTTCAAACAGAACAACGACCCTAAGCACACAGCCAAGACAACGCAGGAGTGGCTTCGGGACAAGTCTCTGAATGTCCTTGAGTGGCCCAGCCAGAGCCCGGACTTGAACCTGATCGAACATCTCTGGAGAGAACTGAAAATAGCTGTGCAGCAACGCTCCCCATCCACCCTGACAGAGCTTGAGAGGATCTGCAGAGAGGAATGGGAGAAACTCCCCAAATACAGGTGTGCCAAGCTTGCAGCGTCATAACCAGGAAGACTCAAGGCTGTAATCGCTGCCAAAGGTGCTTTAACAAAGTACTGAGTAAAGGGTCTGAATACTTATGTAAATGTAATATGTATTTATTTTACATTTATACACATTTCTATAAACCTGTTTTTGCTTTGTCATTATGGGGTATTGTTTGTAGATGAATAAGGAAAAATAACATTTAATCCATTTTAGAACTAGGCTGTAATGTAACAAAATGTGGAAAAAGTCAAGGGGTCTGAATACTTTCCGAATGCACTGTACATACCCCTTTTATACATATCAGTGGGGGCCAGGGGGTGTTGTTATACCATGGGGGCTGTTTGCATTTCAAATTAGGGAGATGTTAAACAATGGAAGTGTTAATGAATTTACCTGCAAGAAAGCAGAGAACCATTCACACAGGCTGAAACCTGGAATGGAGTAAATGGAATGGCATCAAATACATGGAAACCATGTGTTTGATGTATTTGATACCATTCCACTGATTCCACTCCAACCATTATCACGAGCCCGTCCTCCAAAAGTAAGGTGCCATCAACCTCCTGTCATATTAATGTACCTGGCTAAAAGGTGAGCCTCTTTTGTATGACCGGTTATCCCAAGTTGATCTCAAAGTTGACCAAAGTTACCTCGCTAACTCCTCAAACCTGCTTCGTGGGATATCCCTTAGGTATTTAGTTGGGATTTATTTGTCCTTGTTTTTAACACCTACCCCTTTCAAATACACAACAAATATCAGGCAAAAAGAAGCAGGCATGGTAAATTAGTGGGATTTTGGTCTGTGTATGAAAGGGATATTAATAGATGAAAATATTATCTATATATGGACAAGATACTGGACTGACCACTCTAACAATGGGAATACATTTCCGCAAAGGCTTAAGGCAGGCGAGAGTAGATATGCCAATGAGAGGGCAGATATGCATGTGAATAACAGGCACAACTCTTATATATAAAAAAAATATCTCTAAGTTTCCAGAATGCCACGTCCGTCCACTTACATCAGTACATTTGTAACAACCTAATCATTATGAAACTTCTATTAGATCAAATGAGCCTCAAGTAGAAAATTAGCAATTACATTTTATGTTGATTATTAGATACTCACTCATGGACTTCCACTAACGCTGTATTTTCGTGGGGACAGCATTTGGGGCGGAGTCAAGACTCTCGCTTTGCCGCTTCCTCTCTGATTAAACACGGTGTATATATGATTTCATGGATAGAGAACAAGACAGCTTAGTTTAGAAGTGCACCTTTAAACCATAATTTTGTAACTGACTTTTTAGCAAATCTGAAATAATCTTTGGGAATAATTGTGCCAGAATTAGTTTGTGCCATTTTTTTTTTTCCTACTGGGAATCAACAATTCAGAGGTTTTTATGGAATAAATTCAGTGGGACATGGACACAGCTCAACTTTAGGACACTCCAAAGGTATGAAAACCTTTAAGGTAAACAATGTCTTTCCATCCCTTCCCCTGGTCATGAATTCATATTTGTTGATCTATTCAGACCATATATAGAAGACACATTGAGTAAAACTGCTCTTCTTATATCCAACGTGGGAGCAAACATAAACAGACTACTGGGCAATATAGAATCTCTCTCTCTGCCAGCTCTCTGGAAACAATACCTCTTATTCACAACATTAACAAACTCAAAATGGCCACCATGAGCACACCACTGGCGCTACCCCTTCCTACCCAGGGCCCACTCGGGGCATCATGGGAAGACTTTAGCCTGGCAGGGTGTGCGCACAGATCGTCTTTGTTTTGAACAGTTTTTTAAAAAATCTAATTACAGGGGGCCATTTTCTTTGTTGTTATTTAAACTGCTTTCATGACTGTTTTAATTTCTTCTGCGGCCTGGGCGTTTGCTCCCACCCAAACCCTGTCTAATGGCTGAGAGTGCTGAGCAGGCAGATATGGGCCCATAACGTTAACCCAGGAATGTACCCAGCACAGTTCATTACAGAAAGCCCCGTGAAGAACACTGAGGCGTCTGTGGACTTCATTCTATGTTGTTTTACTCACTGACGTGTTGAAGAATATCTCAATCTGATTTTACAAGCCACATGATGACTGTAAACTGGCATGTATTGGTGAAAGATACAGTAAAAGGTAAATCAATTGTGGTGCTAATAGAATGAAGGGACCTACTACCATGGGCTGATCTGATCATTAACTTAATCATGATGTTATTAAAGATCGTCTAAAAGCAAGGCAAGTACCATTTTCTTTTTACTCTTACTTTATTTAGCTGGTTGGAAAACATCAAACTAACACAAAGTTAGCGATGACACACAATAATTATATATCTATTAAAAGAGTAATGGAAAATATTCAGCTCTTCACAGATTACTGTAAGTGTCTGGCGGGTTACATCAAAGACACTGTGAAAAAAATAAACAATTAACCATGGACTGAGAAAATTTTCATAAATAATGCATTTCTCTTTTCTCTTAGAAAATAAGTTCTGCAATGAGTAACCTTATATAGATCTAAAAGTTTTCATGCTGTGAATTGACACACAAGATATTAGCCTTTCCCCTACAGGCCACCTCCAGAGAAGAATGAAGAAATGCCAATGGCATTTGTGAATAACAAAACAGACACAGAGAAACTTAGGAACAAAAGTTATATGCCAGCACTTGTATTTGATAAGTAATTGTGAGGGAGGGAAAAGTCCTAAATCAAAGTACCGAGATCACTCCCGTCATAAGAACGTCTTCTTTGTGATATTTAGCATCTTTCTCACTCGGCTAATGGTTGTTTTCATATACTTTCAATGCATTAATTTCAGTGAGTGACATGAAAATAAGTGTCACTGATTTCAAGCATCATCGCCATTACATTTAGTAACAGATAATATCATCAATGATTATTTCCATTCAATACATGAGCTAAGTCAAACACGCACACACACACACACACACACACACACACACACACACACACACACACACACACACACACACACACACACACACACACACACACACACACACACACACACACACACACACACACACACACACACACACACACACACACACCCCATCCCCCCACCCCCCATGCACACTTTGAGTGACACCAGGAGCAGGCAGAGCAGGTTGCAGTAGCTGTGGGAGCAGAGGGGTAGCAGGCAGGGAGCAGGGGGAAGTTTCCCGCCTGTCCGTCACCGTGCTATCAGAGCGCTATCCGTGCCAGACGCCCACGGCCCTGCAGCACCACAGAGATACATTCCATGATCCAGGAACGCCGCGGGAAACAGAGCAGGATCCCGGGAGAGGTGTGACAACGTCACAGTGTACAGGGGCCACTTAACGCAGACACACACTCTCAGACACCAGCACCAACACATAGACGCCACACAACTGTCACTCCGCCACTCCTACACCAAGCAGACGCTTTTAGAAGGCTGATATATGATACGTACTCCCAGATCCCTCCACTCTACAGCAGTGGCAGCAAGGTGAGGGAAGAGAGGCAGAACTGGAATGTCTGAGAGGTCAGAGACAGAGTCGTAATGTCTGTCTCGCTCATAATTTCTCACCCACTCACTCTGTCTCTCTCTGTGTGTGTGTCTGTGTGTGCTCGTGTGTGTATCTTCCCTCTCTGATGAGTCAGGCCAAATCTTCGCCTGCTTGTTTGTTTGGGATTTGTGTGCATCTCCCTCCAAAATTGTCCAAAAATCAAGAAAAAAGCAAATGAAAAACAGTCATGTTGTTCAATATTTGGAAGCCTTGAGACTGTCTACTCAAATATTGCCCCATTGGCTGTTAGGAGTGAGAGAGGAACAGAACTTACAGTGAGACTGACAGTGAGATCTCTGTCACAGCCCAACGGTCTGTTTATCCATCTGCTTGCTGGTTTATCTGACTGTCAAATTATCCCTCTCCGCAAACATTGCGTTGTGAGCAGCATGTAAATAATATGGCCACCGGTCATGTGATCTGGATCTTAGGGGTTCTTTACTCAGGCCAAATATTCCCATTGGTCAACCCGGAGTGGTGCATTAACTTACAGTAGGCCTCTCTCACGCCAGGTAGCACATTCTATTTGGATTGGATTACCTCAATATGAATGTTATGCTGTCAAATGTAATCTAATATTAGCTAGGTTTTCTAATTATTCGGTTGCAACATGTTTATCATTACATTTACATTTTAGTCATGTATTTTTTAGTGATCTGTAAGAGGGTAGTTTGCAAATTACACTATGGTATCTATTAACATTGACTAATAGAGTTCATACGGTACACTAACTCATAATATTAGTTTGCACATTAAATCAGAGTTTTAAAAAAAGAACAAAACTTGTTCAGCTAGAGCCAAGGTGTGCACAGTAGGTTTCTTCTCAATGCTTGGCCTCCTCCAAACATTATGAGCCTGTTCAGCTCCAGCCACAGTATATACAACAAATTACACCGGTTAGCTTTGCGAGTGACAGAAGCTTTCATTAAAATCAGATCAGCACGGATGAAAATATCCTCTGTTGAAAATCTCGATTCCACGCGGGTTACACAGCAAATAGACGGCAAACATAAATAAATGGGCTATCAGTGCAATGATTCATAGATGCCTGAGCAGTTTGTCGCAAAGTATCAAAATGATCTCTCTTTACCTCGAAAACCAAGGTCGATACTATATCTCCCCCCCTCCGCGTGATAAATCTATGCAATATGCACCATGTAGGAATCCATCATAAAAAAAGTTAAAACTGATCCAAACGAATAAAAATAGTAACTTATATTTAAAGGCCTTTATGGTGATTAAAAGATTTGGCAAAATGGTCTAACCAGAATAAATTATTTTTATACACGCTGCAATGAAGCCGTACCCAACTGTGTGTGTATTGGGTGCCGGCCAGAGCATAAAAAATCACTTCCATTTAACTTCAGAAATGGTTGCTAAGGAGTTGGTGTATTGACCAAACATCTCATTCACTGCCATTCAGTGAATGGGCATGAATTGTCACAACCGCCTTATTCATTGCCCCTGACACGCTCTGTAAGAATATAAACACAGGATTTGACATCTGTAAGTAGACACCTTCTGTTCTACCACAGAGAAACCGTTACGGTCACTTAAAAAAAAACAAAGAGTTTCCAGTCAACCCATTTGTCTACCTTTCGCTTCAATTAGGTGTATCAGCCAAGCTTCTTGGCCTATACAGTACAGCCAAGCCTCTTCCCTAGCCTTACTCCTGACTACAGTACAGCCAACCCTGTTTACAAGCTTTACTCTAGAGTATACTGTATATCCAAGCCTCTTCACTAGCCTTACTCCTGACTACAGTACAGCCAACCCTGTTTACAAGCTTTACTCTAGAGTATACTGTATATCCAAGCCTCTTCACTAGCCTTACTCCTGACTACAGTACAGCCAACCCTGTTTACAAGCTTTACTCTAGAGTATACTGTATATCCAAGCCTCTTCACTAGCCTTACTCCTGACTACAGTACAGCCAACCCTGTTTACAAGCTTTACTCTAGAGTATACTGTATATCCAAGCCTCTTCACTAGCCTTACTCCTGACTACAGTACAGCCAACCCTGTTTACAAGCTTTACTCTAGAGTATACTGTATATCCAAGCCTCTTCACTAGCCTTACTCCTGACTACAGTACAGCCAACCCTGTTTACAAGCTTTACTCTAGAGTATACTGTATATCCAAGCCTCTTCACTAGCCTTACTCCTGACTACAGTACAGCCAACCCTGTTTACAAGCTTTACTCTAGAGTATACTGTATATCCAAGCCTCTTCACTAGCCTAGCCGTATTCCCAACTACAGTACAGCCAAGCCACTTCACTAGCCTAGCCTAGCCTGAAATGTACTAGGCGATAATATTGAAACCAAGAAACCATGAACACAGAGTTATCATTTTCACAAAAGGCATAAGCTGCATACCAAAAGGAAGGGAAAACCATTTCATGTTGTTTCACTATAAATGTCCATGCAAACCCCAGGAGATGACACAGTGTCTTTCAGTGTTTAGCTAGGTAATGTCACACCAGCACTGTCTACTTTCATAGCCCCAGGTTTAGAGAAAGAGAGGGAAAGAGAAAGAGAGGGAAAGAGAAAGAGAGGGATAGAGAAAGAGAGGGAGAGGGAGAAGAAAATAGAAAGGGAGAGAGAAAAAAATTGAGAGGAAGAGAGGGAGTAACAGACCACGACAAAAGACAGAGAAAGAGAAGGAGAGAGAGAAAAAGTTAGAAAAAGAGAAGGAGAGAAAGAAAGAGAGAGTGAGGAGATGTTGACTGCGTCCTGGAGCCACCCAGAATGCAGGATTGTATGCAGAGGGCAGAGAGAGGGACCAGTCTCCGACCACTTCACAGAGGCTGCAGGATGTGTGGACACAGTTCTGTACTTCACAAACACCACTGCTGCCCAATACCTCCATCGCTGCCCTGTCAAGGCAGGCATCAACTTTGGGGCCTGGACAATATTTGTGAGTGTGTGTGTGTTTATTGGGGGGTGGGGGATAGGAGGGGTGTATGCCTATATGTGTGTGAGGTGGTGGTGTTTGTCTACTATCTGTACCTGTTTATGTGTGATTCTAGTAAGGGTCTCAATGTGTTTTAGCCAGGAGTCAAGAGTGTAGGATGTCTGTAATGTTTCGTAAGTGCATAGATCCTTATTTGTGAGTGTGTGTTCCCAGAATATGTCTGTGTGTCTCTAAGTGTCTCTGTGTGTCTACACAGTATGTGTATATTTATCTGAGAATATATCTGGTGTGTGTGTGTGTGTGTGTTTGTGTGTGTGTGTTTGATGGAGGTCGCGGCATGTGGAAAACTAGTCCTAGGCTTGGAGCTGCAGAACCTGTGTGGCTGCCAAAGAAAACTGTGGTAGGAAGAGTCTGCTAATAGAGCATGATCCATGTCACCTGAAACTAGAATCATCTGAAACCCAGAAACCACAGCAGGCAGGCATCTCCCTGGCCTTCTAATAAAGCTCGCCAGAGGCCCTGGGCCCGCGCCACCTCCCACCGGGGTCCTCCATTAGCTGGGCCGCTTCCGCTCGCGTGCCTGCCCGCCCCACTGCACCATGGGACTTCCAGCTATGTCAGATGCGCTATTAACGCATGTTCCAATGTCTGAGCTCACCTTACTGTGGTTTCCCTTCAGAAAAAGGATTATATTGAGACCTTGTGCAGTGCTACTCTACTCACTCACACACACACACACAATGTATTTTGCAGGATGGCGCCGGGGACCTGCATTGAGTTCCATTATGAAGAGGACAATCCCATCTTTGTGTGGAAGCCAGTAGCCAGCTCTCTGCCGAGGCACCCAGACATACGGATGGATATTGTGTCCATTCATTCACACTGTTTTATAGCTTTCCCACCTGTCCAAAGCTTCTGCTTCTCATCAGGCTCAGGGTCATTTCTCCTATCAAAGCCCTGAAAAAGAGGGGCTCCATATTATTCAGATAGTTTTGGGGTCTAGTCTGGTAATAGTCTAAAATGTATACTCTAATTGTCTAATAATCTACTCTGGTAATAGTAAAAATTGTATTTGTTCAAATGGATATTCTCCATTGAGCATGCTTTTTAGTCCAGAACTAGGTTTATTCTTAGTCTAGGAAACCAGCCCTAATAGTTAATATTGTAAAAGTCTGAAGTTTACTCAAATAGTCAAGTATTCTATTCTGGTAATACTCTTAATGGTCGTAAAATATCATGGGATTTATTTTTTTTGAGTATAAGGATTATATTTATTCATACTTGAAGGAAAAGGTAGGAGGAAAAATATTTTACAAATATAGGTCTGGAAAAAGTCTAAGAAATATTATTTTGATTGAGTTATGCCCCTTCAGTTGTGAACTCAACGACACTAGCTTCTAAGCAGAGTTAATCGTATTATTATTGTACTTTGTTTATTTTCTACTAGTGTCACCTTCTTTCTAAATGGCTCCTTTAAGACAGGGATTCATACTGTATGTCTCTCCTCTCTCTGCACTGGTGCAATGAAACAGAACCCCACTGCAACAGCAGCACTTTGGAGACTGTGGGTGGCAGAGGAGACGAATTGTGTCAATTGCAGCCATTAAAAAGGACCACACACTCTCCAGCAAGGCATGGTGGATGATTATCTCAAGGTTTGACAGGTGCTGAAATAGTGGGGGATCTCTCTCTTTTCTCTCTCCCTCTCTCTCTTCCTCTTTGTCTCTCCCTCTCTCTCCATCTCTCTGTTCCTCTTAGTCCGCTCTCGCTTTACTGTTCTTCATCCTCTCGATTTCTCCCTCCCTCCCTCATTCCCTCTCTCCCTCCCTCATTCCCTCTCTCCCTCCCTCCCTCATTCTCTCTTGGACAGGGCTTTAGCACCACTGTAACATCAGTCTATTGACTCCAGAAAGCGGCTCATGGCTAATGAGTGTCTGAGTGCTGCTCTCTCTCTCTCTCTCTCTCTCTCTCTCTCTCTCTCTCTCTCTCTCTCTCTCTCTCTCTCTCTCTCTCTCTCTCTCTCTCTCTCTCTCAATGTCTCTCTCTCAATGTCTCTCTCTCTCAATGTCTCTCTCTCTCTCTCTCTCAATGTCTCTCTCTCTCTCTCTCTCTCTCTCTCTCTCTCTCTCTCTCTCTCTCTCTCTCTCTCTCTCTCTCTCTCTCTCTCTCTCTCTCTCTCTCTCTCTCTCTCTCTCTCTCTCTCTCTCTCTCTCTCTCTCTCTCTCTCTCTCTCTCTCTCTCTCTCTCTGCCTGCTCCTCATCTTTGTGTTATCCCCTCTCACTGTCAGTGGAGCCCAGTCTGGCCTATCTCACACACTCTGGCCATTAGAGCCTTAGAGGGGAGAGCTGCCTGGCACAATCTTCCATACAACACATTACAACCCACTAACTACCGCATACTGCCTCAGCAGAGCATAGCCATAATCAGTCCACTTCGATTCATTCAACATCATAGAGTCTAAAGAGTATTTGATATTAGTGTCTGGTGCATCTCATTCTCAATGTCGTATTAGCTGTTCCTATTCACTGATATCATGCATTTTTCTTTTCTTTTTTTTACTTGACTAAGACCAGGAAGTTGGTACAGTCTTTAACTTTTGACCTTGAATAAAAAATCGGCCAATGCTATATCTTCCCTGACTGGTACAGAGGAGTTTCACAAATAGGAAAATGATGTAGGAACAGCTAAAATCTACAGTTATATAGTAATAATAAATGCCATTTAGCAGACGCTTTTATCCAAAGCGACTTACACTCATGCTGGCATACATTTTACGTATGGGTGGTCTCGGGACACAAACCCACTATCCTGGCATTGCAAGTGCCATGCTCTAACAACTGAGACACAGAGGACCAGTTAGCCTACTCTCTGTGTTAAACACACTGGGCTGTGTGAGATATGTCTAACTTCCTTCCCAAAGGAACAGACACCATCCTAATTTTGTTTCCTATAGTACCATGGTGCCCGACAACCTCCATTGATAACCTTGATAGACTCCCGAGTGGCGCAGTGGTCTAAGGCCACTAGATATCCTGGTTCGAATCCAGGCTCTGTTGTAGCCGGCCGCATGGGGCGGCGCACAATTGGCCCAGCGTCGTCCAGGGTAGGGGAGGGAATGGCCGGCAGGGATGTAGCTCAGTTGGTAGAGCATGGCGTTTGCAACGCCAGGGTTGTGGGTTTGATTCCCAAGGGGGGCCAGTATGAAAAATAAACTAACTGTAAGTCGCTCTGGATAAGGGCGTCTGCTAAATGACGTGAATGTAAATGTATTATCCATTGATAACTCCTGCTTTATCAATAGAGTGCAGGCTTTTCAATGGAGAGAATAACCTTGGAGTGGTCAGCTGACCTGGTGAGTGAAACCTCTTCCTCAGACATTGTCCTTGAGACAAAAGGGTTGATGGATGATCTATTTTCTGTTGCCTTTTGTGGAGAAGAGTAAGAATTCTTCCCATTCCCATTAGGGTAGTCAAGGTAGTCAGATGTTTGTGTTGTTGAACCACTCCCACCAGGGGTTACATGCTGTTGTTATTGTCTTTCATTGAAAAGTTGGATGCAAAACCACGCTGTCTCAACTAACACGTGTTTCACAATTCAAATGATGTAGTGTATAGTGTGGAATTATAAAGAAGACGTATCTGAGAGGACCACATACTAGAATCCTATCAGTCAGACCGTCCTTGTTTTACAGTAGAAAGCATCAATTGAGTTGTTCTCATTGTTAATCTGTGGGAAGTTGCACGCAAATAAATTAATTAATAAATCAAAGATTGAATTATGCAGGGCAAATTTGAAGTAATTGCAATGCCCTATTTTGAAAAAAATAAAGTAAGAAATATGAAAGCAGCCAATTAGCATGAAGAAAATACCAAAAATAACACAAATAAATACAATAAATTCATTAGTCAATGTTGAATAATGGTTTTTAAGAAGAAAAAAAGAGAATCCCCAGACATTAAGATCATTCAGATACCTTCATTAAAGACTGTTTCACTGTATGCTAATAAGATGTCTTAGTCATAATATTATTTGGAAATAGAAAATTGTAATTTATTTCTCCTGTTAATCTCCTGAAGAATAAAATAAGGAGTTTTGGAGTGAAGACTTGATATTATAGTCTTTAAGGTCATAACTTTTGTTGTAAGTTTTAGCAAAAAAGTGTTTCACACATATCAAATTATTATTGTCAAAGAAATTAAGTGAATACAATTGAGATGACTGAAGCCTCTGTGAGGATTTTGTATGCATTCTGTCATACTTTGACGTCATGCTTTGACCTGAAGTTCAGTGTGAACTGTGAAAGCAGTTAACATGAAGTACTGTATGTATGGAGGGTGATAAATTCCACACTCACAAGCCATCGTGATTCATGAGAGAGAAGTTCATTAATACCAAATCATCTGTGGCTACTAGCTGGATTTAAACCATGAGGACAGACTGTGAAATGAAAAGCACCCCCCCCATTCCCTTTGGGCTGATAGTATCTCCCGAACTATATCAATTTCATTCTCACTGGCCAAAAATTTCCAGGCGCTGTGGAATGGTCCAAATAGCGTTACAAATGGGGAGAGATAAATGGGTTAAACTAATTGCATTTAGATAATAATAAAAGTGATTCTTTTTTATTCTGTCTTCAAGCAAAGACTGTCCATCTGCAGTATATATTTTTTCCCCTTTCTATGTTATTATTAAGTGAAACATGTCTCTGAAAGACAAAGTACTATTGTCTATCTCAGAAGCAGCAGAATTTGACATGCTCATTTTGAATTATCACGCTTACATTATGTCTATACTAAAATAATGCCCTATAGCCTCTCTCTTTTTCTCTCTATATTTATCTTGTTAACTCACTCTATTGTGTTCTTGGTTTTAAAGCAATTATAATGCTAAAATATCATATACGCTTCTATAAAAAATGTTTAGTATGCAATATGCTGATGTGGCTTAGATTTTGGGGGATTCAGATGTTTTTAATATCGGTTATCTTACCTCTTTGTTGATGTAGTCACTCTCATGTCAAAGTCCATTTCGGAAATTATTGCTGTAATATACGTTGTTTAAACAATGATCCAAGGATTCAGTCAAAGATAAAGAAAACACACATTTGACTATTCACAGCACTAATATGTCGTTTGTAAAGCTTATTTTTTGCAAGATGTTTTATGTGATCAGATGTATCAATTTGGCCCTGATGATTTTAAGTTCATTTATTTTACACTGAACAAAAATATAAACGCAACATGTTTCATGAGCTGAAATAAAAGATCCCAGAAATGTTCCATATGCACAAAAAGCTTATTTCTCTCAAATGTTGTGCACAAATTTGCTTACATCCCTGTTACAGTGGCTTGCGAAAGTATTCACCACCGTTGGCATTTTTCCTATTTTGTTGCCTTACAACCTGGAATTAAAATTGTTTTTTGGGGGGTTTGTATAATTTCATTTACACAACATGCCTACCACGTTGAAGATGCAAAATATGTTTTTGGGTGAAACAAACAAGAAATAAGACACAAAAACAGAAAACTTCAGAGTGCATTAACTATTCAAAGCGTTTTCCTTGATGGCTAAAAAGCTCAGTTTTAGTCTCACCTGACCAGAGTACCTTCTTCCATATATTTAGGGAGTCTCCCACATGCCTTTTGGCGAACAACAAACGTGTTCGCTTATTTTTTTCTTTAAGCAATGGCTTTTTTCTGGCCACTCTTCCGTAAAGCCCAGCTCTGTGGAGTGTACGGCTTAAAGTGGTCCTATGGACAGATACTCCAATCTCCGCTGTGGAGCTTTGCAGCTCCTTCAGGGTTATCTTTGGTCTCTTTGTTGCCTCTCTGATTAATGCCCTCCTTGCCTGGTCCGTGAGTTTTGGTGGGCGGCCCTCTCTTGGCAGGTTTGTTGTGGTGCCATATTCTTTCCATTTTTTAATAATGGATTTAATGGTGCTCTGTTGGATGTTCAAAGTTTCAATTTTTTTATAACCCAACCCTGATCTGTACTTCTCCACAACTTTGTCCCTGACTTGTTTGGAGAGATCCTTGGTCTTCATGGTGCCGCTTGCTTGGTGGTTTCCCTTGCTTAGTGGTGTTTCAGACTCTGGGGCCTTTCAGAACAGGTGTATATATACTGAGATCATGTGACAGATCATGTGACACTTAGATTGCACACAGGTGGACATTATTTAACTAATTATGTGAGTTCTGAAGGTAATTAGTTGCACCAGATCTTATTTAGCGCTTCATAGTAAAGGGGGTGAATACAAATGCACGCACCACTTTTCCTTTATTATAATTTTTTGAATTTTTTTAAACAAGTTATTTATTTCATTTCACTTCACCAATTTGGACTATTTTGTGTTTGTCCATTACATGAAATCCAAATAAAAATCAATTTAAATTACAGGTTGTAATGCAACAAAATAGGAAAAACGCCAAGGGGGATGAATACTTTTGCAAGGCACTGTAGTGAGCATTTCTCCTTCGACAAGATAATCCATCCACCTGACAGGTGTGACATATCAAGAAGCTGATTAAACAGCATGCTCATTACACAGGTGCACCTTGTGCTGGGGACAACAAAAGGCCACTCTAAAATGTGCAGTTTTGACACAGAACACAATGCCACAGATGTCTCAAGTTTTGAGGGAGCGTGTAATTGGCATGCTGACTGCAGGAATGTCCACCAGAGCTGTTGCCAGAGAATTGAATGTTCATTTCTCTACCATAAGCATTGTTTTAAAGAATTTGGTAGTCAACATTGTGAACAGAGTGCCCCATGGTGGTGGTGGGGTTATGGCATAGGCAGGCATAAGCTACAGACAATGAACACAATTGTATTTTATCAATGGCAATTTTAAGGTATCTGTATTCCCAGTCATGTGAAATCCATAGATTAGGGCCTAATTAATTCATTTTATTTGACTGATTTCCTCATATGAACTGTAAATTGTTGCATGTTGCGTTTATATTTTTGTTCAGTATATTTAACATGTTAATGTAATGACATTACATTTGAATGAAATGAAATGTATATAAAGTATATAGCCTTACATTAGCTGTGTTAAATTAACCTTTTTATGACACCATTTTGGAATTATGATATAAAAAAAGCACAATAACAAAATAATAAAGACATCCATCAAGACAAGTGCTCAGTAGGAGATCAACATGCGTGCATGAAATATTAGAGAAACAGACGAACTGATCTAAATTATTTACACCCATTTTGAGTGACAGAAAAGCAGTGAGTCTTTAGGCAAACAAAGCTAGCTGCACCACACAGAGTTTATGTAACGCTGGCTGGGCGAAAATCCATTATGTCAAAACTAATTTCCTGCCATAAGAAAACCAAACAGGCCTGTCTAAAGAGAGTTTAAAAACCTTGATTCAGCTTCCCAGACCACTGTTGAATAATGAGGTAGGGTGGATGCTGTTTAGATTACTTCCAGCAGGTATTATACTGTGTCTGTGCACTCTTCGAAAAAAAGGAGCTATCTAGAACCTAAAAGGGTATTCGGCTGTCCCCATAGTAGAACCCTTTGAAGAACCCTTTTTGGATCCAGGTAAAACTCTTTTGGGTTCTATGCGGAGGTGCGACATTGGTGGATGCAGTGGATTGAGACGCATCCAACGCAAAAATATCTGTTGCTTAAACTGACAGATTTTATGAGGATTTTTTTATTATACTAATTGGATTTTAGCAGGGCCGAGGAAATCGACTCTAGGGGGTTAATGGGAACATTTCTGTGTTTGTTCACTGTCTGGCCATTATGTTTCTTGTTTGTGTCTTTACTTCTGTAACTTCTCATTTTACCAGGATCTCTGTTGATAGACCTTGTTAGGTACAACCCATGCCACTGCTTGATCCAAGCAAATCATCTGTGTGCATCCACAACATGGTCACAACATGACCACAACATGGTCACAACATGACCACAACATGGTCACAAAGGAGTTGTCCCACGGCATACATTAAAAACTCACCCACCTCAAACAAACTTTTTGATAGTTCACCAAACAGAACTAATGACCTTGAAAGAGGAGCAAATTATCAAACATACAGAGCCATCTGTGTGCCCCGCAGGCAGCCCAATGATTCCGTCTTTGCCAAGGTAGCCTAATGAAGCTCGTACATTTTACATGCAAATCTCCACCTAATCTTACTCCTCTCTCTGCTAATGTCTCAGGGAAATAAATATATAAAACCCAATTATGGTTTAATTAATAGAAATCTAGCGTTCCGTGGAATTGGTACCTTGGCTGGGGTGACTCTGGGACTTGGGCTTATTAGTTGCTCTGTTAAACCACGACACGGCCTCACATCGAATCCTCATCCGCTTTCGCTGTTCAAACAAACCACCCCGGGCTGTACTGGATAAAGGCATCCCAAACTCTGACACAAAACCCATCAACCCTTATTCTCTGTCAGTGCACACAGACAGACCTCTGGGATGTTGTCATTCCTGAATTATTTGCCTTTGTTTGATTGTGTAGGTGATGTCAGCGATGTGAAGTCTTGGTCAGAGGATGGATAGTATGCGTGTGTGCGTGCATGCCATCTTGCTCTCAGAATGGATACTGGAGATAGACATGCTTCATTAGTCCCTCAATGGCAAAGTCTTATCAAAGTAAATCCCAAAGTGGGGCTCTTCCCCACCAACAGCACAGAGAACCAGAGAAACTCTCGCTGACAATTCTACCGTATGCAACTCAAACTTTGCCTTTAAATCTAGGGAGTCAAACTCCAAGGAGTCTCAGATTGACATTATTCATGAGTCACTCTTTAAATTAGATTCAAACTCCAACTCAATCTAGTCCTCTGTGATTTCTTCACTCTAACGTGTGAGTCAATAAGTTATTCACGCACACGTGACTCAGTGAGTGAAATTGTAGACACACATACGCACAAGCAAACACAAAACGTACACACGCTCACATACGCATGCACACATATGCACAAACACACACACACACACACACACACACACACACACACACACACACACACACACACACACACACACACACACACACACACACACACACACACACACACACACACACACACACACACACACACACTCTCTTTCTCTCTCTCCCTTGATCCCTGCCTGTTCTCTGGAAGCCTTCCACTGAGTCCTGGATTGGCCTCTCCTCTGTCCACTCTGATAGGAGGGTACCCAGGCTTAGCGCCACTGTGCTGGCCCTTGGCATGCCAGTCAAGTGCCTCTCCATACAAGGACATGCCTTTGTACCTCAGCTCTCTGTCCTACACCATGCCCTGGCCTGGGTACTACAGCTCTGTAGCCCTCTGGCCTAAACGACTGGAGCTCAGGGGAAACAAGGTAGAGACAGAAAACTACAAGGCACCAACTCTCATTGACACTGATTGAATGTCTCTGTTGTCTCTGTAGTCTGTGACATCATTCACTGGATAACAAATGTGACACTGCAAAAGTATTTATGATATGGAGTCTGATCCTATCATTTCTGGGCTGTCTTTCGGAAGGCAGACCATATCTGTCTCCCTCGCCACAGTCAAATACCTTTTTGTCTATCTCTATCTCTCCCTCTCTGGTCCTCTCTCTTTCTCTCTCCCTCTCTGGTCCTCTCTCTTTCTCTCTCCCTCTCTGGTCCTCTCTCTTTCTCTCTCCCTCTCTGGTCCTCTCTCTCTCCCTCTCTGGTCCTCTCTCTTTCTCTCTCCCTCTCTGGTCCTCTCTCTTTCTCTCTCCCTCTCTGGTCCTCTCTCTCTCTCTCTCTCTCTCTCTCTCTCCCTCTCTGGTCCTCTCTCTTTCCCCCTCCCTCTCTGGTCCTCTCTCTCTCTCTCTCTCTCCCTCTGGTCCTCTCTCTTTCTCTCTTTCTCTCTCCCTCTCTGGTCCTCTCTGTTTCTCTCTCCCTCTTTGGTCCTCTCTCTTTCTCTCTCCCTCTCTGGTCCTCTCTCTTTCTCTCTCCCTCTCTGGTCCTCTCTCTTTCTCTCTCCCTCTCTGGTCCTCTCTCTTTATCTCTCCCTCTTTGGTCCTCTCTCTTTCTCTCTCCCTCTCTGGTCCTCTCTCATTATCTCTCCCTCTCTGGTCCTCTCTCTTTCGCTCTGTCTCTTCTCTGTAGTGAGGGATCCGATGACCGATAGAGAGGGATTTTCCCGAGGTTGCAGGGATCGCAGGGCAGTTATCAGAGCCTTTCAATCACACTAGCGCAGGGCTGTTAGATAACAAGCTCTTAATGGGCTCATCCTATCAGTGCTGTGACTGGACCACGTACCGCACTGCGTGGGGGTTGTAGACTGATCACTGGGACGCCTTCATCTGATAGCACCAGAGAGAAGAGCCCCCTGTCAGATGATACAGTACAGGCCCCCCTCTCCTCATTTCTGCTCTTTCTCCCCCACCCCCCTCTCTCTGTCTCTGTCTCTGTCTCTGTCTCTCTCTCTCTCTCTCTCTCTCTCTCTCTCTCTCTCTCTCTCTCTCTCTCTCTCTCTCTCTCTCTGTCTCTGTCTCTGTCTCTGTCTCTGTCTCTGTCTCTGTCTCTGTCTCTGTCTCTGTCTCTGTCTCTGTCTCTCTCTCTCTCTCTCTCTCTCTCTCTCTCTCTCTCTCTCTCTCTCTCTCTCTCTCTCTCTCTCTCTGTCTCTGTCTCTGTCTCTGTCTCTGTCTCTGTCTCTGTCTCTGTCTCTGTCTCTGTCTCTGTCTCTCTCTGCTCTCTCTCTCTCTCTCTCTCTCTCTCTCTCTCTCTCTCTCTCTCTCTCTCTCTCTCTCTCTCTCTCTCTCTCTCTCTCTCTCTCTCTCTCTCTCTCTCTCTCTCTCTCTCTCTCTCTCTCTCTCTCTCTCTGTCTTTCTCTCATAAATCCTTATATAAACAGGTAAACACAATTTCTTTTTTCTCTTTCTCCTTCTTGCATGAATTGACCACAGAGTACCAATGGTGTGTTTTGCAGTAATATGAGAGATAATGCTGTGAGATGGAGAAGCATCGGAATAGTGAAATTGAAGGTGTAGGCTGCTTATGGCAGATAGGGAGGTTATTTACACACCTAAACACACACTATTTTAATGACAGTGGTTATGGCATCCTCTATCTAATTGGTTTACCAAAAACACACATGAAAAATATAAAAAAATCCAATAACGTGTTACATAATTTTATCCCTACCATTACGTATCAAGGAACAGGACATTTTGATTATCTTGTAATACAGGTATTTTATTTTCTTGCCTTTCTATCTCGAGCCACACAACAACAAAAAAGATGATGATCACATGATCAAATCAAATGACATTTTCTCATATAAGGGTAAAGCTGCAAGTGTAACATTTGACAACGTTTCCCACCCACTCTCTCCACCACAGGGACAGATACTTAGCCCTGTAAACACCTTCCTCCCACTCACTCTGTTCTCACTTTGCAGCAATTATCAGCAGCTAATATATTTGCAATGTTGCAATAGCTTGATCCAATTACAGACTCACCATTAGCAATTAACTTCCAGCTAAAAATAACAACAATGGCAATTACATGCACACTTAATCACATAATCAGCATATTCTGTCACTACACAATTATTGTGATTACCCATATGTTCAGGAATTACCTTGCCAGAGGGACGAGTGCGCACAGAAATGTCGATTTTGATTACATGAGAATTACCAATATAACATTCAGTAATAGAACAATGAACAGGCCAAAAAAAAACATTCTCTGTTTTCTAAATTGCTTTCTGACTATTAGGTTAGGTTTTGGTATCCATGAGTGTATGGACTGCAAATTAATTGTCATCTCTATGCAAACAAGAAGCTTTCCCAGAAAATAGGGTAACGGTGTCATCCAGTTATCATTAGGTTGTATAATGATAACATTATAATAGAAACCAATGGTAACACTTTTCACTTTCATATAAAGTGTTTCAATAGAAAGTGTTATGAAAACAACAAACGACATCATAAAAGACGGTGGCAAATATTACTACCATATTTGGGCACATGACCAGCAGCATGTTAAAGTATATTGACCAACCAAGTGAACCATCACGTTACTATAATAAGACTAAAGTCAAGATCGCATGTTTGAAACAGCACTCTTATTAAACCGGGGAGAGTTGCTCTTTAATGTACTCCAGAGAATAGCGTGACATTTCAGATCGCGTCCAAAGCGGGGCTTTCCCAGTCCACTTCCCAGGAGCTGGCAGAGTGTCTGTCCGTTGGCAGGAGAGCTGGCATTGAGGTACAGTGGGGAACAGCGTTGGTGGTCCGCCCGTCCATCCGAGATGTTGAATTACAATACCTTCTGGTGGTCGCCACAAGCCTTAGGGATCTATTCAATCCGTATCGCGGAAGTTCAGCGTTACAGAGTGAATGAAATTGAAAGTCAACCCACTGAATACACACTGGTTAAATCAATGTTGTTTCCACATAATTTCAACAGAATTATGTTGAACTAACGTGGAATAGACGTTGAATTGACGTCTGTGAACAGTGGGAATGTTCCTGTGTTTGTGGAGACTGCATTCACCTTAAACGCTGCATATGTCGGCTCAATTGGAAATTACTATTGCCCAATCTGTAAAGTTTACCTTTTGTTTTTTGGTTGTTCTGTCTAATCTGTATAGAGGCTCTACAGCGACAGCCATGGGCTATGATGATGTGGGACCTACAAGCACAGCTGGTCACTAGGAGGTGGGTTCTGTGGCGTTGGGGGGGGGTGGTGGGGTGGGTTTCAAGCTCCGCTTGTGTGGTCCTGCCTAGCTTCCCCCCCTGAGACAGCCACATATTATTCCTTTTTTGGGGATGCAGGGATGTGGGGATGGATGGACAGGACTGAATGGCCCTGTGAGTCTCTGAAGTCAGCTTACTACTGCTGCTGGCTACTTGTTGTGATGTGACATGGTGCACACCAGTACTCCCAGTTTGAAGGGAAAATGTAGTGATTGTTTAGAAAATGTAAGCAATGGAAAATGCCTCTCCACACACCCTGGGTGTCAGCAGGACCCCCACGCCCCCCTGCCCTCCTCCCACTGGGTGGGCCTGATGTCACTGAAGTAATGACCAACAGGTGTGTGTGTGTGTGTGCGTATGTGTGTGTGTGTGTGTGTGTGTGTGTGTGTGTGTGTGTGTGTGTGTGTGTGTGTGTGTGTGTGTGTGCGTGTGCGTCAGCAGTTATCACACCCTCCTTTTCTTGGCCTCAGTAGCTCTCTCCCAGTGCCTGTGAAGAGGAGCATGAGGGTCAAATACTGGGCTTGCCACCGCCGCTCCCGAAGCATAGATCACTCATCTATGCCTAATGATGAGAAAAACAAGGCTGAGGACAAAAAAGGTCTTACCATATACTCCATGAAGCTGCTGAACCACGCTAGACCACGGTTAGACTCTAACCATGTTAGAGGTCACTATTGCAGACAGGAAGAGGCAAGACTTCCGGGAATGTGTAGCATCTCCCTATGGAATGTGGAGCGTCACAACAGCATTCTCAGGCGCAGACTGTTTGATGAGTGCATCTGTTTCAGTGGTCACACACACACACAGAACATACATATTTATGCACACATACAAAACATGGAAAGATTCAGAATCACCTTTACTAGCCAAGTACAATGGAGCTGACAACTATAAACAAAATATACAGACAGAATATAGCAGAGAACTTTACACATAGTCTACATACATTATATACAATATACAATGCATTCGGAAAGTATTCAGACCCCTTTACTTTTTCCACATTTTGTTACGTTACAACCTTATTCTAAAATGGATTAAATAAATATGTTTTGTCCTCAATCTACACACAATACCCCATATTGAAAAAGTAAAAACAGGTTTTTGAAATTGTTGCAAGTTTATAAAAAATAAAGAACAGAAATACCTTATTTAAATAAGTATTCAGACCCTTTGCTATGAGACTCGAAATTGAGCTCAGGTACATCCTGTTTCCATTGATCATCCTTGAGATGTTTCTACAACTTGATTGGAGTCCACCTGTGGTAAATTCAATTGATTGGACATGATTTGGAAAGGCACACACCTGTCTATATAAGGTCCCACAGTTGACAGTGCGTGTCAGACCAAAAACCAAGCCATGAGGTTGAAGGAAAGCTCTGAGACAGGATTGTGTCGAGGCACAGATCTGGAGAAGAACACCAAAAAATTTCTGCAGCATTGAAGGTCCCCAAGAACACAGTGGCCTCCATCATTCTTAAATGGAAGAACGTTTGGAACCACCAAGACTCTTCCTAGAACTGGCCTCCCGGCCAAACTGAGCAATCGGGGGAGAAGGGCCTTGGTCAGGGAGGTGACGAAGAACCCTATGGACACTCTGACAGAGCTCCAGAGTTCCTCTGGTGAGATGGGAGAACCTTCCAGAAGGACAACCATCTCTGCAGCACTCCACCAATCAGGTCTTTATGGTAGAGTGGCCAGATGGAAGCCACTCCTCAACAAAAGGCACATGACAGCCCGCTTGGAGTTTGAACTCTTTGGCCTGAATGCCAAGCGTCACGTCTGAAGGAAACCTGTCTCCATCCCTACGGTGATGCATGGTGGTGGCAGCATTATGGTTTAAGGACAAGTCTCTGAATGTCCTTGAGTGGCCCAGCCAGAGCCCGGACTTGAACCGGATCGAACATCTCTGGAGAGACCTGAAAATAGCTGTGCAGTGACACTCCCCATCCAACCTGACAGAGCTTGAGAGGATCTGCAGAGAAGAATGGGAGAAACTCCCCAAATACAGATGTGCCAAGCTTGTAGCATCATACCCAAGAAGACTTGAGGCTGTAATCACTGCCAAAGGTGCTTCAACAAAGTACTGAGTAAAGGGTCTGAATACTTATGTAAATGTGATATTTCAGGTTTTAATTTTTTTAATTTTGCTAAAATTTCTAAAAAACTGTTTTTGTTTTGTCATTATGAGGTATTATGTGTGGATTGATGAGGGGAAAAAACTATTTAATTCATTTTAGAATAAGGCTGTAACGTATCAAAATGTGGAAAAGTCAAGGGGTATGAATATTTTCCAAATACACTGTAGATACAATAAACATAGAACAATTACACATGATAGGAGAGTTCAGCAAGGCATTGCTAATGGTCTGATGAAGCAGAGGTGGATGTAAAAGCGAAACACTGTTCAGACAAAGTGTAATGTGGTAGGGGAACGGCATAGGAAGAGGAAGGTAGGTTGACCGATTCAAGCAGTAACACAGTTTGATTGAATGACTGCTAAAATGAGTTTGTGTTGGCTTGGAGGCCGGTTTGAATACAGGGGTGGGACGGTAGGGTAGGATGGTGTGGTGTGGTGTGGCAACATTAACAAGCCAGCGGTGGAGGCTGGATCCGCTGGGCAGGCAGAGAGAGAGAAATTCACAGCCGGCTTCTGGGTCTGCTTTACATAAAATAACCAAGCTGGAGCTGGAGCTGGGAGCTGGGAGCTGGGAGCTGGGAGCTGGGAGCTGGGAGCTGGGAGCTGGGAGCTGGGAGCTGGGAGCTGGGAGCTGGGAGCTGGGAGCTGGGAGCTGGGAGCTGGGAGCTGGGAGCTGGGAGCTGGGAGCTGGGAGCTGGAGTGTACTACCTCTGTAAATAGTGTTAGAGCGGTGGCCAGTGACCCTGCTTGGCCACTGAGCTCTCTCATCATTAACATGTGCTGTTTGCTTGGGACACTCCATCCTTCAAAGAAGAGTTTATTAATAGGGCCTGAGCAAACAGTCAGGTCTAAAAGTCTCCAAAGGCTGCTGTGGCTCAGGCTAGGATTTCAGGCTAGGATTTCAGGCTAGGATTTCATAATGGGATTATGACAAGGAAGGATTATTACATATCCTCCTTATCCATACAAAATAACATTAGACTGGCTAAAGTCACATTGGTCAACGCTGTCAGTCACACTGAGTAGGAGTATCTTAAAGTGTCCCATTGGTGTAGCCCTTTCCAGCAGTCAAATGACCTAGTGGCCTCATGGGTGGGATGTTATTCATATCTTTCATAATTTCATAATTAATAAACATTATTTTCAAAAAATACACATAAACATCCGGTGTTTCTATGTCAAACAGTTTTGTTATTTTTCAGTCTTCTGTGATGTATCTAAAGTGTAATATAGCGGTGCTCATTCAAAATGGAATACATTTCAACTCTATATCTGACATGGTACAGGCATCTTCTTTTTTTAAGCCCATAACCATGTGTGTGAGGTGTATGCTTTTGTTTCAAAGTAGATTTGTTTAAGACTACCAAGAAAGGGTTAATTTGTGTTATTTTACAAACCCTTTCCATTCAAACTTCGGTCCCGCTTTAAAGGACGTTCAGCTTATAAAGGCTTCATAAAGCCATAATGCCTTCATAAGCACTACATAAATGTGTTACAAAGCATCTATAACCGTATGGCATGCTTTATAAAGGCTACATAAATGTGGCATAACTGTGTGACATAATCACCAATGTCAAATGTGACATAACCCACGATGTCAAATATGGTATAAACATGTGCTTTATAAAGTGTTACATGTTGTGCTGAAGGATAGCATATGCACTAAAGTGATGTCATGTTAGTCACATTACACCTAATCTCGTTCCCAGACACTTCCTCCCAAATGGGCGGCAGGTCAGGTGGACAAACGCATTAAACTTGGCCTTCATTAGTAAGGGTTGGATTTTAAATCACATTTTAAGTAGATAAATTGTGGAAATGGGCAGGGTTTAACAATAGTTATAACTTTTTGACTGTGTTAAGTAGTGACAATGACAAATAATTTACTCAGTAAGGTCACTCCTATAGAATTCTATGGTCACTCTCACTAAGGCCAACTTTGAATAGTTGATATCCCAGGCTTATATGTGCTGTGTGTGCAATATCCTGGGGACGATGTTACACCAAGAAACACTTACCTTGATGAAAGCCCCCAACCTAAAGAAATTGAAAGTATCTTTCTTCTGGAACAAAGTTACATGTTCCTCAGTACAAACACAGCAAAAATAAGCCATACCACGCGGTGCTGAGCCCAATCAGGTCTTTGACACATTCACCCACTCCCCCACTGAAAGATCCGCCACAAAATGTTGTCACCATTGTAACAAGTTGTAATCAAGCCCTGGTCTCCAGCATGGGAACAGAAGAGGAATACCTGGTGTGGTAGTCTCAGGTTAGACTACCCCAGATCATCTTGGTTCTTACACACACAAACGCAAGCTTTGCAGGTCCATCAAAAACCTCTCACACCCCACAGTAACCTGTGGATCATGAGAGAACCTTCATAAATCAGCAGAACGTTAATAACCTATTGATTGACACTTTATGTTTTGTCCTGTAATACTTATGCAAATGAGACACCTTCAATCATTCATAACACATCCATAAAGACTCTATATCGCATGACGCTGTACTTACTATAAAGTCAGACACCTTTGGTCATTTATAACACGTACATAAAGGCTTAATGATGTAAACACAAACAGTTTTTCACAATTCCTGACATTTAATCCTAGTAAAGATTCCCTGTCTTAGGTCAGTTAGGATCACCACTTTATTTTAAGAATGTGAAATGTCAGAATAATAGTAGAGAGAATGATTTATTTCAGCTTTTATTTCTTTCATCACATTCCCAGTGGGTCAGAAGTTTACATACACTAATTGTTTAACTTGGGTCAAACGTTTCGGGTAGCCTTCCACAAGCTTCCCACAATAAGTTGGGGGAATTTTGGCCCATTCCTCCTGACAGAGCTGGTGTAACTTTTTCAGTTCTGCCCACGCATTTTCTATAGGATTGAGGTCAGGGCTTTGTGATGGCCACTCCAATACCTTGACTTTGTTGTACTTAAGCCATTTTGCCACAACTTTGGAAGTATGCTTGGGGACATTGTCCATTTGGAAGACCCATTTGCGACCAAGCTTTAACTTCCTGACTGATGTCTTGAGATGTTGCTTCAATATATCCACATAATTTTCCTTCCTCATGATGCTATCTATTTTGTGAAGTGCACCAGTCCCTCCTGCAGCAAAGCACCCCCACAGCATGATGCTTCCACCCCCGTGCTTCATGGTTGGGATGGTGTTCTTTGGCTTGCAAGCCTTCCCCTTTTTTCTCCAAACATAACAATGGTCATTATGGCCAAACAATTCAATTTTTGTTTCATCAGACAAGAGGACATTTCTCCAAAAAGTACGATCTTTGTCCCTATGTGCAGTTGCAAACCGTAGTCTGGCTTTTTCATGTCTGTTTTGGAGCAGTGGCTTCTTCCTTGCTGAGCGGCCTTTCAGGTTATGTTGGTATAGGATTTGTTTTACTGTGGATATAGATACTTTTGTACTTGTTTCCTCCAGCAAGGTCCCTTGCTGTTGTTCTGGGATTGATTTGCCCTTTTCACACCAAAGTACGTTCATCTCTAGGAGACAGAACGCGTCTCCTTCCTGAGCGGTATGACGGCTGCGTTGTCCCTTGGTGTTTATACTTGCGTACTATTGTTTCTACAGATGAACGTGGTACCTTCAGGCGTTTGGAAATTGCTCCCAAGGATGAACCAGACTTGTGGAGGTCTACCATTTTTTTTCTGAGGTTTTGGCTGATTTCTTTTGATTTTCCCATAATGTCAAGCAAAGAGGCACTGAGTTTGAAGGTAGGCCTTGAAATACATCCACAGGTACACCTCCAATTCACTCAAATGATGTCAATTAGCCTATCAGAAGCTTCTAAAGCCATGACATCATTTTCTGGAATTTTTCAAGCTGTTTAAAGGCACAGTCAACTTAGTGTATGTAAACTTCTGACCCACTGGAATTCTGATACAGTGAATTATAAGCAAAATAATCTGTCTGTAAACAATTGTTGGAAAAATGACTTGTGTCATGCACAAAGTAGATGTCCTAACCGACTTGCCAAAACTATAGTTTGTTGACAAGAAATTTGTGGAGTGGTTGAAAAATGAATTTTAATGACTCCAATCTAAGTGTATGTAAACTTCCTACTCCAACTGTATATATATATATATATATATATATATATATATATATATATATATATATATATATATATATATTGGGGAAAAAAGTATTTAGTCAGCCACCAATTGTGCAAGTTCTCCCACTTAAAAAAGAGGAGAGAGGCCTGTAATTTTCATCATAGGTACACGTCAACTATGACAGACAAAATGAGAAAAAAAAATCCAGAAAATCACATTGTAGGATTTTTAATGAATTTATTTGCAAATTATGGTGGAAAATAAGTATTTGGTCAATAACAAAAGTTTCTCAATACTTTGTTATATACCCTTTGTTGGCAATGACACAGGTCAAATGTTTTCTGTAAGTCTTCTGCACCAGGCTGGGAAGACTGAATCTGCAATAGGTAAGCAGCTTGGTTTGAAGAAATCAACTGTGGGAGCAATTATTAGGAAATGGAAGACATACAAGACCACTGATAATCTCCCTCGATCTGGGGCTCCACGCAAGATCTCACCCCGTGGGGTCAAAATGATCACAAGAACGGTGAGCAAAAATCCCAGAACCACACGGGGGACCTAGTGAATGACCTGCAGAGAGCTGGGACCAAAGTAACAAAGCCTACCATCAGTAACACACTACGCCGCCAGGGACTCAAATCCTGCAGTGCCAGACGTGTCCCCCCTGCTTAAGCCAGTACATGTTCAGGCCCGTCTGAAGTTTGCTAGAGTGCATTTGGATGATCCAGAAGAGGATTGGGAGAATGTCATATGGTCAGATGAAACCAAAATATAACTTTTTGGTAAAAACTCAACTCGTCGTGTTTGGAGGACAGAGAATGCTGAGTTGCATCCAAAGAACACCATACCTACTGTGAAGCATGGGGGTGGAAACATCATGCTTTGGGGCTGTTTTTCTGCAAAGGGACCAGGACGACTGATCCGTGTAAAGCAAAGACTGAATGGGGCCATGTATCGTGAGATTTTGGTGAAAACCTCCTTCCATCAGCAAGGGCATTGAAGATGAAACGTGGCTGGGTCTTTCAGCATGACAATGATCCCAAACACACCGCCCGGGCAACGAAGGAGTGGCTTCGTAAGAAGCATTTCAAGGTCCTGGAGTGGCCTAGCCAGTCTCCAGATCTCAACCCCATAGAAAATCTTTGGAGGGAGTTGAAAGTCTGTGTTGCCCAGTGACAGCCCCAAATCATCACTGCTCTAGAGGAGATCTGCATGGAGGAATGTGCCAAAATACCAGCAACAGTGTGTGAAAACCTTGTGAAGACTTACAGAAATCGTTTGACCTGTGTCATTGCCAACAAAGGGTATATAACAAAGTATTGAGAAACTTTTGTTATTGACCAAATACTTATTTTCCACCATAATTTGCAAATAAATTCATTAAAAATCCTACATTGTGATTTTCAGGAATTTTTTTCCTCAATTTGTCTGTCATAGTTGACGTGTACCTATGATGAAAATTACAGGCCTCTCTCATCTTTTTAAGTGGGAGAACTTGCACAATTGGTGGCTGACTAAATACTTTTTTTCCCCACTATATATATATATATACAGTACCAGTCAAAAGTTTGGACACACCTACTCATTCCAGGGTTTTTCTTTATTTTTTACTATTTTCTACATCGTAGAATAATAGTGAAGACATCAAACTATGAAATAACACATATGGAATAATGTAGTAACCAAAAAGTGTTAAACCAATAAAATGTTATATTTGAGATTCTTCAAAGTAGCCACCCTTTGCCTTGATGACAGCTTTTCACACTATTGGCATTCTCTCAACCAGCTTCATGAGGTAGTCACCTGGAATGCATTTCAATTAACAGGTGTGCCTTGTTCAAAGTTAATTTGTGGAATGTCTTTCCATCTTAATGCGTTTGAGCCGTCCAGTTGTGTTGTGACAAGGTAGAGGTGGTTTACAGAATGTAGCCCTATTTGGTAAAAGATCAAGTCAATATTATGGCAAGAACAGCTCAAATAAGCAAAGAGAAACGATAGTCCATCATTACTTTAAGACATTAAGGTCGATCAATATGGACAATTTCAAGAACTTTGAACGGTTCTTGAAGTGCAGTCGCAAAAACCATCAAGCACTATGATGAAACTGGCTCTCATGAGGACCGCTACAGGAAAGGAAGACCCAGAGTTACCTCTGAAGCAAATGATAAGTTCATTAGAGTTAACTGCACCGCAGATTGCAGGCCAAATAAATTATTTACAGAGTTCAAGTAACAGACACATCTCAATATCAACTGCTCAGTGGAGACAGCGTGAATCAGGCCTTCATGGTCAAATTGCCTCAAAGAAACCATTACTAAAGGACACCAATAATAATAAGAGACTTGCTTGGGCCAAGAAACATGAGCAATGGACATTAGACCTGTGGAAATCTGTCCTTTGGTCTGATGAGTCCAAATTTGAGATTTTTGGATCCAACCGCTGTGTCTTTGTGAGACGTAGAGTAGGTGAACGGATGATCACCGCATGTGTGGTTCCCACCGTGAAGCATGGAGGAGGTGTGATGGTGTTGGGGTGCTTTGCTGGTGAAACTGTCAGTGATTTATTTTGAATTCAAGGCACACTTAACCAGCATGGCTACCACAGCATTCTGCAGCGATACGCCATCGCATCTGGTTTGCACTTAGTGGGACTATCATTTGTTTTTCAACAGGACAGTGACCCAACACACCTCCAGGCTGTGTAAGGGCTATTTGACCAAGAAGAAGAGTGATGGAGGGCTGCATCAGATGACCTGGCCTCCACAATCACCCGACCTCAACCCAATTGAGATGGTTTGGGATGAGTTGGACCACAGAGTGAAGGAAAAGCAGCCAACAAGTGCTCAGCATATGTGGGAACTCCTTCAAGACTGTTGGAAAAGCATTCCTCATGAAGCTGGTTGAGAGAATGTCAAGAGTGTGCAAAGCTGTCATCAAGGCAAAGGGTGGCTACTTTGAAGAATCTAAAATCTAAAATATATTTTGATTTCTTTAACACTTTTTTGGTTACATGATTCCATATGTGTTATTTCATAGTTTTGATTTCTTCACTATTATTCTACAATGTAAAACATAGTAAAAATAAAGAAAAACCCTTGAATGAGTAGTTGTGTCCAAAGTTTTGACTGGTACTGTATATGCCTACTATACATACTGTATTTATACTCCGGACTCTGACATTGCTCGTCCTAATATTATATATTTCTTAATTCCTTTCTTGTACTTTTAGATTTGTTTGTATTGTTGTGAATTGTCAGACATTACTGCACTGTTGGAGCGAGGAACACAAACATTTCCCATAAACCGCAATAGCATCTGCTAAATATGTGTATGCGACTAATACAATTTGATTGGATATGATTTGAACATCACTAAATCTTTTGCTATTTGGAAACCAAAATGGCTTAACTTTTTTCAGTGGTCATCATGACTAGGCATTTTCACGAAGAAACCAACTACTGCATTGATGCAGCAGACCAACAGTATTGACTCTAATGATGTTAGGCGTTTGTTGTGGCTATTAGATTTCAATCACCTTATCCGTCTGCCACACAGCCACTTACTAAACACCACTTGCACTAAACCGCAGCAATGTATTTTTATAAGGAGCAACCTTCAAAAGTCTCTGCAAGAATTAAAGGAATTTACCATTTGCAGTAAGCCCTAGGTTTGCAGCAGTTCATATAATTATGTTTCTTGGCTTGCAAGTAATTTACAAGCTTTTATTTCAAACGAAAAGCTTTCGTGCATATACATTCATACTGTGTGTTGTAGATGGCTGTCTGGAGTAATTGAAGTTATTTGATATGCACCATTTGAAGGCCCGGCCCTTAAACATAATGCAATATTTAAAGTTACGTGAATCATACTGACGCAGGGGAAGGGTCCCCACCTGGACCAATTGTCCAGAATTAATTCAACATCAAACTCTTTAGCATTTAATCTATGTAGGAGAAAGTCATAATTATGTCAACAGTGAATATGTCAACATCCCCCACCCCAAAAAAAGCATTTTGTCCCACATTTCCAAGTCATTGATGAGCTATACTTCCTTTGTAGAGCAAGACCTCCAATGTCAAGAGAATAAATAGGAAGGAACTACATGGACACACTGGCGACAACTCTGCCATGAACCCAACTCAGGAAGACACCTCTCCTCTCTGATAAACACCACATTGAACAGCACACAAAGGATCAAACTCTCTTTGTTTACACAAAAGCCCAGACGGCCATATTGTTCTATCTCTCTTGAACCCTGTTTGGGAGCCTTGCCGCAGATGGGGCGGGCGACACTTGGTCCACAGCCACCACAGGCCTGAGGACTGCAGGGCCTGTGTACGCAGAGCCAAGCAGTGGAGCACAAAGCCCAGGGGAACGCCACCCCACCCTGGCTAAAGATCATGGCCGGCCCACTGGGACTGAGAGGTCTATGGTTCCAGACTAGAATGGCATCTGCCCACTCAGAAGAGCTGTGTGTTCCAGCTTCAGTCAGAGGCCATTACACAACATTCCCATCATGTCCTGCCGCCTGTTAATATACGGCTGTTGTTGCAAAGTTTGGTGTATTTCTTTGTGACATACTGTGTCTCTGGTATAATGCCAGTGTTGGTAATTTAATGTTACAATAAACAAGGAACAACAAGGTCACATTGTCCAATAGACAAGAGACATAGGTCACATTGTCCAATAAAACAAATGGTTTCTACTTCCAGATCAGACACACGATAGCCTGCAATTATTAGAGTCACAGGCTTTGCTTTAGAGAGCGATACAACTCAAACAACCTGGATGTTGCTTTTGGCAATTACATAGTCTGTGGTGCAAGTCAGGGTGTAGACAAAGGCAGTTATTAATCTAAATATACTTAAGATCCAAAGCTTGCTGAAACTCATTCACCAAAATGCACCCCCCCACAACTAAATATAGCTATGTCTGTTTGAAAATTCTGCCTTTTATGAATGACTTTCCGTTGGAGAAATAGAGTGGGAGTCAGACAAGCCAGGATCTGCTGTACCCCTCTGTAAAAACAGTCAGTTTATTATCGACAGCAGGGCCAGAAAACAACAGGGAGGTGGAGCTTTTTTCTGAAACGGGGGCAAGTAGGGCTGTGGCGGTCACAATGTTTCGTCAGCCGGTGATTGTGAAGCAAATAACTGTCGGTCTCACGGTAATTGACTGTCATTAACATTAACATTTAGCATCTCCTGGCTTCCACACATGTAGAACATGTACATTTTCACAAGTCTAATAAATCCATGTAATATAGCCTACACCTTCACAATAAATCCATTATATATTTTAGACAGGTCTAAAGAAGCATGATATGAAGAAAATGTAGTCTATTTCAGAAGAACAGAATAACATACTGAGTTGTCCTTATGTTAGGTCCTGATCTGGCTATGCCAAATGGCTTTGGGCTACACTAGTTCATTTAGCAGACGGGGCAAGAAGAGCTGTCGTTGTCTGGCCACAGGAATCTCGTCCGAGTCGCACTCTCTAATGTGGCCGCTACCAAAACCTCACGCATTCCAGAGCACACAAACATGTTGATCAAATGGGACTCATCAATCCGGATTATTCCAGCAACCTGCTCTTAAACGCCCCCATGGTTTCACTTGTTTCCACTCTCCTAACCACCTGCCTCTTACCCCAATGTATTCCTCATTTAGTCACCAGCATTCTCAAGAATCACCCACTTCTTCATTCTCACTTGATATTTACCACTCTTTGTCTAGGGATTAAGTTCAGTCCTGGGCTCTGGTGAACAAAACACTAAACTGGAAATAACTATTGTAAGGTTGTCTTGATAGACAACCTAAAATTACATATTGTTTTCCTTACCCAGTAAGCAGTCTATGGTAAGACAGCAAATCACGGTTTGGTTGTGTTTACCAGGCAACAGTCTCCAAATGCTAACGTCTTTTGTAAAAAAATATATACAGTGGGGAGAACAAGTATTTGATACACTGCCGATTTTGCAGGTTTTCCTACTTACAAAGCATGTAGAGGAATGTAATTTGTATCATAGGTACACTTCAACTGTGAGAGACGGAATCTAAAACAAAAATCCAGAAAATCACATTGTATGATTTTTAAGTAATTAATTTGCAAACCTTTGTTTGCAATTACAGAGATCATACGTTTCCTGTAGGTCTTGACCAGGTTTGCACACACTGCAGCAGGGATTTTGGCCCACTCCTCCATACAGACCTTCTCCAGATCCTTCAGGTTTCGGGGCTGTCGCTGGGCAATACGGACTTTCAGCTCCCTCCAAAGATTTTTTATTGGGTTTAGGTCTGGAGACTGGCTAGGCCACTCCAGGACCTTGAGATGCTTCTTACGGAGCCACTCCTTAGTTGCCCTGGCTGTGTGTTTCGGGTCGTTGTCATGCTGGAAGACCCAGCCACGACCCATCTTCAATGCTCTTACTGAGGGAAGGAGGTTGTTGGCCAAGATCTTGCGATACATGGCCCCATCCATCCTCCCCTCAATACGGTGCAGTCGTCCTGTCCCCTTTGCACAAAAGCATCCCCAAAGAATGATGTTTCCACCTCCATGCTTCACGGTTGGGATGGTGTTTTTGGGGTTGTACTCATCCTTCTTCTTCCTCCAAACACGACGAGTGGAGTTTAGACCAAAAAGCTCTATTTTTGTCTCATCAGACCACATGACCTTCTCCCATTCCTCCTCTGGATCATCCAGATGGTCATTGGCAAACTTCAGACGGGTCTGGACATGTGCTGGCTTGAACAGGGGGACCTTGCGTGCGCTGCAGGATTTTAATCCATGATGGCGTAGTGTGTTACTAATGGTTTTCTTTGAGACTGTGGTCCCAGCTCTCTTCAGGTCATTTACCAGGTCCTGCCATGCAGTTCTGGGCTGATCCTTCACCTTCCTCATGATCATTGATGCCCCACGAGGTGAGATCTTGCATGGAGCCCCAGACCGAGGGTGATTGACCGACAACAGTTGTTGCCTTCTCACCAAGCTGCTTGCCTATTGTCCTGTAGCCCATCCCAGCCTTGTGCAGGTCTACAATTGTATCCCTGATGTCCTTACACAGCTCTCTGGTCTTGGCCATTGTGGAGAGGTTGGAGTCTGTTTGATTGAGTGTGTGGACAGGTGTCTTTTATACAGGTAACGAGTTCAAACAGGTGCAGTTAATACAGGTAATGAGTGGAGAACAGGAGGGCTTCTTAAAGAAAAACTAACAGGTCTGTGAGAGCCGGAATTCTTACTTGTTGGTAGGTGATCAAATACTTATGTCATGCAATAAAATGCAAATTAATTACTTAAAAATCATAAAATGTGATTATCTGGATTTTTATAAAAATCCACAAATAAAATACAGACCTCTACATGCTTTGTAAGTAGGAAAACCTGCTAAATCGGCAGTGTATACAGTACTTGTTCTCCCCACTGTATATTAGCATTTTTAGTTTCATATCCAAATCATCTTCATGTAACTTGATTTTGACATGAAACGTGAAAAATACTAATAAACAAATATTCCGGATATTTACTTTATTTGGTTTTTGGCAAAAAATGAAAAAAGTAAGCATTTTGAGGCAATGCAGCATTTGGGAAACAAAACTAAAGCATGGATTGCTGTCTTACCTTGTCCATAGACTGCTTACAGGGTAAGGAAACCAATATGACATTTTGTAATTTCGGTGAACTATCCCTTTAAGGACATTCAAAGAGATGGGTTCTACAAGTGTCATTTTGAATAAAACCACATAGAGAGAATGTTCTATGTCACTACACATTTTATGACAGTCTGGGTACCAGTCTTTGTAGGTAACATTCCACTCCTTGCTAAGCCTGTTATTTGCCAAAGAGACTGGCCTTTCGGCAATCTCAATGTTCAATATGCAGCCGGATTTACGTCTCAGTTGCTGATTGGCAGTTGGAAACAGCATTAATATTTTCCATGACAACGTTCACCAAAATACAGTATATCACTTTTGCAACGAACTGTCAAAATGAAGACCATAACTAAGTCTAAAACATCTGGTTTTCTATGTTTTCTACGTATTTAATGAGAGCGAGAAATAATGATATGGAAAATATTAGCTTACAAGATTCAATTGAGCTAAGTTTGCTTCAGTTGCATTCCATTAATCAGAGGAAAGAAACTCAAATCTGGCACCTGTCATCATTCTTCGCACATATTCTGATTGTCATGACAATGAGGCCCTTTATCTACTTCCCCAGAGTCAGATGAAGTCATGGATACCATTGTTATGTCTCTGTGTCCAGTATGAAGGAAGTGGTAGTTTCGCAAGCCAATGCTAACTAGCATTTGCACTTCTTGCACAATTCATGCATCTCCCCGCTGGCATCTCCAATGGCCTCTCTCTCTTCCATCCTCTCTCTATTCCACTTATAGCTATTGAACCAATAGCCTATAGCCCAATGTGTGTCCCAGAAGTAGCAATATAGTTTGGTTACTTCTTTTGAACAATTAAAATATATTGTATACATATTTTAGGAATGCTTGCTGGATATAAAATAGGCTACAGCGCTCACAATGAACTGTGGGGGAAGTTTGAATGGTGAGAGCTTCTCTGGTGTGGTGTGATGTGATTACATTGTGATTGGATGATAGCTGTGAGCGTAATTGAATCAGTATCAAATCCACTGTTCTCCTAGAGCTCATTAATGATAGAATGTTCATATTTGAAGATTGCCGAAAGGGCAGTCTCTTTGGAAAATGACAGGAGCAGCAAGGAGTGGAATGTAATAGCTGAACAGGGACAGCAACCAGGCTAGTTTCATAAAGCACAGTTGCTAAACTAGGTCATCGAATGACCTTCAGAATCTGGTGACTTTTGTGTCAGTAATATTCTCTGATCAAATATTAATTTGGACATGAATCCTTGGATATGTGCACAAAATGACATAGAATGAGTTGACCCTACTGTGTTGACAGGCAATGCACTCTACTGCACATGCAATGGTGTCAGCACTAGTGAAGGTGATCACATTGCAAAGGGGGTTAATTGTATCATAATTCACATAAATATTTCAGTAATGATGATGATTAAGGTTGTTTGATTGGGTCAGCCCCCTGCTTCCATCTATAAGGATCTGTGATGACTCACAAGGCAGAATGTCTGAATTCTACTGCTCCCATTTTTCATTCAATTTGATAGCTAATCAATGGGAGCCTGAAGCAGGACCAGCTGAGTTCAGGGGAAGGAAGCATAATTGAATCTGACAATAATTTTCACATCTTTCTCTTGCCCTGTCTCCGATACCATTAGCGACATTACTGTGATAATGGTTGCCATGACAGCATGAGCAATGCTCATTAATGACCCCACTGGTGGTAATGTTCTGGGCCTTCTTTCTTTCTTTCTTTCTTTCTTTCTTTCTTTCTTTCTTTCTTTCTTTCTTTCTTTCTTTCTTTCTTTCTTTCTTTCTTTCTTTCTTTCTTTCTTTCTTTCTTTCTTTCTTTCTTTCTTTCTTTCTTTCTTTCTTTCTTGTGTCCAAGAGAAAATAATAATACAATCATAATGTACTGCTCTTGAACAACTCCCATACTGTTAATGGGTATAATATGAAATATGTCAGAAACACAATACACCACAATCTCAGAGATGTGTCCTCCACTCGTGTGTGACATGATCTGCATAGTAATATGAAATAGGAAAGGTCTGGAGATAATCATCCCTGTTGACATAATCACTTCACCGCACTCTCCTCAGTAAAGACACATATGGACACAGGGTCAATAAGTATTCTATTCTTATGCTCTGAGCACTACAGAGCAAAGTCGGCAAAAAACAAACATCTGTTGTGGACTGGGCTGTGTTTTCAATGTGGTCGAGAGATGCTTATCGAGTTTTGTGGACCGCTTCCCAAGCGGCCTGGAAGGACAAACGTCTTCTCTTTCACTCGGGACAAATGTTTCTGGTGGGTGAATGCTTCTATGCTTCCAGTAAACAGTGTTGTGCCCAATGTCACTTCTGACTTGTAGAGGACTTCCGGCAGCACTGGCCAAGAAGACGCTGACCACAGAGCAGAGCAAGCAGCTGGACTGTCTGTGAGCTAGTTCAACACACACACACACACACAAACACACACACACAAACACACAAACACACTCCCTTCCTGTGGCTACTGAAGTTCTGAGCACTCTAATGATCTACACTGAGTATACCAAACATTAGGGACACCTTCCTAATATTGAGTTGCACCCTCTTTTTCCCTCAGAACAGCCTCAATTCGTGCAGGGCATTAACTCTACAAGGTGTCAAAAGCGTTCCACAGGGATGCTGGACCATGTTGACTCAAATGCTTCCCACAGTTGTGTCAATGAACAAAAATAAAGTGTTGGTCCCATGTTTCACAAGCTGAAATAAAAGATCCCAGAAATGTTCCATATGCACAAAAAGCTTATTTCTCTAAAATGTTATGCACAAATTAGTTTACATCCCTTTTAGTGAGCATTTCTTCTTTGCCAAGATAATCCATCCACCTGACAGGTGTGGCATATCAAGAAGCTGATTAAACAGCATGATCATTACACAGGTGTACCTTGTGCTGGGGAGAACAAAAGGCCACTCTAAAATGTGCAGTTTTGTCACAATGCCACAGATGTCTCAAGTTTTGAGGGAGCATGCAATTGGCATGCTGACTGCAGGAATGTCCACCAGAGCTGTTGCCAGACAATTGAATGTTAATTTCTCTACCATAAGCCACCTCCAACATTGTTTTAGAGAATTTGGCAGTACGTCCAACCGGCCTCACAACCGCAGACCACGTGTAACCATGCCAGCCCAGGACCTCAACATCCGGCTTTTTCACCTGCGGGATCGTCTGAGACCAGCCACCCAGACAGCTGATGAAACTGTGGGTTTGCACAGCCGAATAACATTTCTGCACAAACTGTCAGAAACCGTCTCAGGGACGCTCATCTGCGTGCTCGTCATCCTCACCAGGGTCTTGACCTGACTGCAGTTCGGCGTTGTGACCGACTTCAGTGGGCAAATGCTCACCTTCGATGGCCACTGGCACTCTGGAGAAGTGTGCTCTTCACGGATGAATCCAGATTTCAACTGTACCGGGCAGATTTACATTTAAGTCATTTAGCAGACGCTCTTATCCAGACTTAGGATGGCAGACAATGTGTATGGCATCGTGTGGGCGAGCAGTTTGCTGATGTCAACGTTGTGGACTGAGTACCCCATGGTGGCGGTGGGGTTATGGTATGGGCAGGCATAAGCTATGGACAACTAACACAGTTGTATTTTATCAATGGTAATTTGAATGCACAGAGATACCATGACGAGATCCTGAGGCCCATTGTTGTGCCATTCATCTGCCGCCATCACCTCATGTTTCAGCATAATAATGCACAGCCCCATGTCACAAGGATCTGTACACAATTCCTGGAAGCTGAAAATGACCCAGTTCTTCCATGGCCTGCATACTCACCAGACATATCACCCATTGAGCATTTTTGGGATGCTCTGGATCAACATGTACGACAGCGTTTTTCATTTCAGCCTATATCCAGCAACTTTGCACAACCATTGAAGAGGAGTTGGACAATATTCCACAGACCACAATCAACAGCCTGATTAACTCTATGTGAAGGAGATGTATCGTGCTGAATAAGGCAAATGGAGGTCATACCAGATACTGACTGGTTTTCTGATCAATGCCCCTACCTTTTTTTTTAGGTATATGTGACCAACAGAAGCATATCTGTATTCCCAGTCATGTGAAATCCATAGACTAGGGTTTAATTAATTTATTTCAACTGACTGATTTCCTTTTATGAACTGTAACTCAGTAAAATCTTTGAAATTGCTGCATGTTGCGTTTATATTTCTGTTCAGTATACATAGAGAGAGGATAGAGAGAGACAGAGAAAGCAGAGTTTAAGACAATATATACAGTGTATATATATATATATATATATATATATATATATATATATATATATATATATATATATATATATTAGTACTTTATTTTGTACTGCAAAGGAATAAAGGAAGTGTTTTTCATTTTATGTTCCCTGAGAGTCGTTTGTGCTACATGTGCACACGGATCAGACCTTAACTTTAGCTCCTTTCATAGATTGTAATGACTTCTGTATAAAAAAAAACTATCCAATGTTTCCTGATCTTTCTTATATCTCTCAGATATAGGAGAGAGACTTCAGAACAAACTTTCTTTTGATATTTTTTCGGGACTATCTGTTGTTCCATGTAGTGAATCTGTTATTCAATGCATTTGTATGGGCTAATAGCAGTAGGGCCATACAGTAAGCCCCCCCATCCCCCCTGCCAGCTTAGACAGGTCTTAGACTCTGATGAGTTAAGACTTATTCTTGGCTACCTTGAAGCAAAACTATTTCAGCCGTCACACCTCCCTTAAAGACTTATTAAAAAGCAACATGCAAATGAGAAAAGAGTGGGAGATCTCATGCTGCCTGAGTGGGTGCACGTTTGAACCCTTTGTTACGGCACACAAAAACAACATTTAGAAATGAGTTGACAGATTCCGATGGTCCCCAGGCCCTTTAACATGCTGCATCCTGACACATTAAGGTTAAGGGAAGGTAGACAGGATCTAGAGTCTGACTCTGTCTTGTCTGAGGGAACAAGCAGCTGGAGGGCATTTTCAGTCTGGGATTCATAATTACACACAAACAGACACACACGCATGTGTACACACATTCATACACGGATGCACGTGCGCACGCATGTACGCACACACACACAAACACAAATGGACACACGCACACATTCACACATGCACACGTACGTGCACAAACACACACATACACAATCACATAGAATAATTACATAAGTCACATCACTCTATCCAACACAAATACACACTCAGTCACAAAGACATATAGACAATACTTGCTCAAATACACAGAAAGATAGCAATGTAAGAGTAGTCATATTTTGTACATATTTTTTGCAAATTTCTTGAAAATGAAATACGGAAATATCTAATTTACATAAGTATTCACACCCCTAAGTGAATACTTTGTAGAAGCACCTTTGGCAGCGATTACAGCTGTGAGTCTTTCTGGATACGTCTCTAAGACCTTTCCACACTTGGATTTGCCCATGATTATTTTCAAAATTCTTCAAGCTCTGTCAAATTGGTTGTTGATCATTGCTAGGCAACCATTTTCAGGTCTTGCCATAGATTTTCAAGTAGATTTAAGTCAAAACTGTAACTCGGCCACTCAGGAACATTCACTGTCTTCTTGATAAGCATCTCGAGTGTAGATTTGGCCTTAGATTTTAGGTTATTGTCCTGCTGAATGGTGAATTCATCTCCCAGTGTCTGGTGAAAAGCAGACTGAACCAGGTTTTCCTCTAGGATTTTGCCTGTGCTTAGCTCCATTCCGTTTCTTTTTTATCCTGAAAAACTCCCCAGTCCTTAACTATTACAAGCATACCCATAACATGATGCATCCACCACAATGCATGAAAATATGGAGAGTGGTACTCAGTAATGTGTTGTGTTGGATTTGCTCCAAACATAACACTTTGTATTCAGGACACAAAGTACATTTTCTTTGCCTCATTTTTTTTGCAGTATTACTTTACTGCCTTGTTACAAACAGGATCCATGTTTTGGAATATTTTATTCTGTATAGGCTTCCTTCTTTTCACGCTGTTGTTGATCCCTCCTCAGTTTTCTCCTATCACAGCCATTGAAATCCCTGAGTGGTTTTCCTCAACTGAGTTAGGAAGGACGCCTGTATCTTTGTAGTGACTGGGTGCATTGATACACCATCCAAATTGTAATGAATTACTTCACCATGCTCAAAGGGATATTCAATGCCTGCTTTTTACCAATCTACCAATAGGTTCCCTTCTTTGCAAGGCATTGGAAAACCTCTCTGGTCTTTGTGGTTGAATCTGTGTTTGAAATTCACTGCTCGACTGAGGGAGCTTACAGATAATTCTATGTGTGGGGTACAGAGATGAGGTAGTCATTCAAAAATCATATTCAAGACTATTATTGCACACAGATTCAGTCCATGGAACTTATTTTGTGACTTCTTAAGCACAGTTTTACTCCTAAACCTATTTATGCTTGTCATACTGTAACTAATGGGTTGAATGCTTATTGACTCAAAACATTTCAGCTTTTCATTTGTAATTAATTTGTAAACATTTTGAAAAACATAATTCCACTTTGACATTATGGGGTATTGTGCGTTGGTCAGTGACATAAAAATCTCAATTTAATCAATTTTAAATTCAGGCTATAACACAACGAAATGTGGAAAAAGTCAAGGGGTGTGAATACTTTCTGAAGGCTCTGTATACTGTAAACGGCAACAAATGATCAAATTAAGGCTTTGACTGCATCCTTGTCTTCTTATTTTCTACACTTTGGGGAAGAGAGACAGGAAGTCCATGATCAGGAAGTCCATGTTCAGGAAGTCCATGATCAGGGACAGCACCACTGACTGACTGGCAGACATACTCGTCCTTCCTGAGCCGTTTCCACAACATGCATATGCACACACGCATGCTCAGACACATGCACACACACACACACACACACACACACACGCGCGCACACACACGAACACGCACACACACACACACACACACACACACACACACACACACACACACACACACACACACACACACACACACACACACACTCACACACACACACACATATACATATACACACACACTAGTGGCGGTCGGTGCTGTTTAAGATGAGGGAGGACGATAAGCATGATCTTATTTCTATTACAGCATATTGGATGACTGTGATTCATATTCCATTCACCCAGTTCAATGTAACATCGATAGGTTTAGGCTACTACATGATTCTCAAATTTTCCCTATACCCATCATGAGGTTGCTACAACCTAGCCTATGAATGAAAGTTTACAACGTAGGTGCACACAGGTCGAGACACATTTTTTAGGTATGTTTCAGGTATGTTTTTCCCCGTTTCGTTCAATTTGCTTCTGTTTAAGAAATGTTTTTCAACAGAATTGGCAGAATTAATATACCCCTGATCACACACAAACACAGTTCACTTTCATAGCAGCCACGTTTTATTCCTTCTTGCATTTACGCGCTCTCCTCCTCTTACCACACTCTTGGCATTCTCTCAACCAGCTTCATGAGGTAGTCACCTGGAATGCATTTCAATTAACAGGTGTGCCTTCTTAAAAGTTAATTTGTGGAATTTCTTTCCTTCTTAATACGTAATGCCAAGAGTGTGCAAAGATGTCATCAAGGCAAAGGGTGGCTATTTGAATATATTTTCATTTGTTTAACACTTTTTATGATTCCATATGTGTTATTTCATAGTTTTGATGTCTTCATTATTATTCTACAATGTAGAAAGAAAAACCCTTGAATGAGTAGGTGTTCTAAAACTTTTGACCGGTAGTGTAAGTGAAAGTGAAAGTGAAAAAAAAGGATGAAATATAGCTCTCTCTCTCTCTCTCTCTCTTGCTTCTCCTTCATTTTTTAAGAAAAGTGTTTGTTCAAAACTGTTCAACTATTGTCTTTCTCTCTTTTTAAATCAACTATTCACAACATTTTATGCACTGCAGTGCTAGCTAGCTGTAGCTTATGCGTTCAGTACTAGATTCATTCTTTGATCATTTGATTGAGTGAACAACATGTCAGTTCATGCTACAAGAGCTCTGATAGGTTGGATGAAATCCTCCGTAAGTTGTCATAATTACTGTGTAAGTCTTTAGAAGGGGGTGAGAACCATGAGCCTCCTAGGTTTTGGATTGAAGTCAATGTACCCTGAGGAGGACCGAAGCTAGCTGTCCTCTGGCTACACCATGGTGCTACCCTACAGATTGTTGTTGAAGCTACTGTAGACCTTCATTACAAAACAGTGTGTTTTAATCCATTATTTGGTGACATGTGAATTAATATATTTAGTATAGTTTTATCTAAAAAGTATAACTTTTTTAATGTTTCACTATTTTTATTTTTATGAAACTCACTGAGGAGGATTGTCTCCCCTTCCTCCTCTGAGGATCCTCCACTGACACACACACACACACACACACACACACACACACACACACACACACACACACACACACACACACACACACACACACACACACACACACACACACACACACACACACACACACACACACACACGCACACACAAACAAACACACACACACACACACACACTGCCTCATTACCACAAACACCCAACCACCCCTCCATTACCTCCATGACCCCCCCAATTACCGCCCAAACCATAAAGCTGTGATGAAACCTGTGAAACGAATTGGTATCTTCCTCATTTCTATCCTCTCGCAATTCAAAGTGACATTAATGACAACCGTGCCGACATTGTGGGATATATTCTGGTATTCATCATTACTGATTTCCTAAGCAATTACCGCAAGTATATTTGTTGTTTTTACCCCAAACAATATGCTGTTGATGCAGTCTGATTGTTTTATCTTGCAAACTGCACTGATTAAAGGGTCTGTGCTTAACAGATAATGCCTTTCGTTACTTTTCAATTAGAGTGTGTTATCTGCCATGAGACTGTTATCACAGGCAAAGACTGAGTGGTTTTAATCAGATGATTGGGAAGTGCATACTCACGCACAAAGGCAAATGCTAGACTTATTCACAAGCAGACACATTCACTCAAGATGTTACGAACACTTCATATTCATATGAAAAAACAGAGAGAGAAAATAAACAATGAATGTGATGGGGAGAGAGAGGGAGAAAATAAATCTAGAAAGGCTTACACAGTAAGACTGTTCAGAAAACTATTAACCATCAGATAATGCCTTATCAGTGGATATCATACTGTACAGTGAGGGAAAAAAGTATTTGATCCCCTGCTGATTTTGTACGTTTGCCCACTGACAAAGAAATGATCAGTCTATAATTTTAATGGTAGGTTTATTTGAACAGTGAGAGACAGAATAACAACAACAACAAAAAACGCATGTCAAAAATGTTATACATTGATTTGCATTTTAATAAGGGAAATAAGTATTTGACCCCATCTCAACCAGAAAGATTTCTGGCTCTCAGGTGTCTTTTATACAGGTAACAAGCTGAGATCAGGAGCACACTCTTAAAGGGAGTGCTCCTAATCTCAGCTTGTTACCTGTATAAAAGACACCTGTACACAGAAGCAATCAATCAATCAGATTCCAAACTCTCCACCATGGCCATGACCAAAGAGCTCTCCAAGGATGTCAGGGACAAGATTGTAGACCTACACAAGGCTGGAATGGGCTACAAGACCATCCCCAAGCAGCTTGGTGAGAAGGTGACAACAGTTGGTGCGATTAATCGCAAATGGAAGAAACACAAAATAACTGTCAATCTCCCTCGGCCTGGGGCTCCATGCAAGATCTCAACTCGTGGCGTTGCAATGATCATGAGAACGGTGAGGAATCAGCCCAGAACTACATGGGAGGATCTTGTCAATGATCTCAAGGCAGCTGGGACCATAGTCACCAAGAAAACAATTGGTAACACACTACGCCATGAAGGACTGAAATCCTGCAGCGCCCGCAAGGTCCCCCTGCTCAAGAAAGCACATATACAGGCCCGTCTGAAGTTTGCCAATGAACATCTGAATGATTCAGAGGAGAACTGGGTGAAAGTGTTGTGGTCAGATGAGACCAAAATTGAGCTCTTTGGCATCAACTCAACTCGCCACGTTTGGAGGAGGAGGAATACTGCCTATGACCCCAAGAACACCATCCCCACCGTCAAACATGGAGGTGGAAACATTATGCTTTGGGGGTGTTTTTCTGCTAAGGGGACAGGACAACTTCACAGCATCAAAGGGACGATGGACGGGGCCATGTACCGTCAAATCTTGGGTGAGATCCTACTTCCCTCAGCCAGGGCATTGAAAATGGGTCGTGGATGGGTATTCCAGCATGACAATGACCCAAAACACATGGCCAAGGCAACAAAGGAGTGACTCAAGAAGAAGCACATTAAGGTCCTGGAGTAGCCTAGCCAGTCTCCAGACCTTAATCCCATAGAAAATCTGTGGAGGGAGCTGAAGGTTTGAGTTGCCAAACGTCAGCCTCGAAACCTTAATGACTTGGAGAAGATCTGCAAAGAGGAGTGGGACAAAATCCCTCCTGAGATGTGTGCAAACCTGGTGGCCAACTACAAGAAACGTCTGACCTCTGTGATTGCCAACAAGGGTTTTGCCACCAAGTACTAAGTCATGTTTTGCAGAGGGGTCAAATACTTAATTCCCTCATTAAAATGCAAATCAATTTATAAAATTTTTGACATGCGTTTTTCTGAATTTTTGTTGTTGTTATTCTGTCTCTCACTGTTCAAATAAACCTACCATTAGAATTATAGACTGATCATTTCTTTGTCAGTGGGCAAACGTACAAAATCAGCAGGGGATCAAATACTTTTTTCCCTCACTGTATATCTCACATGCAGAAATCCATATTTTCCAGAGATACAATGATGGTATCTGTATGAGTGTAAGGCTTTTGTATCAGGCTACCTCTCTCACATACAGTATGGAGGGTGTGAGAACAACGTGACAGAATGGGGCCACTTTAGCTTTAAGGGATTTGAGTGTAGAATCTGGTCTTGCTCTAATGCAATTACATAATTATGCCTTTTCTTTGTTGTGGAAATAGTAGCTGAAATTGAATGGCAATCAAGGTAAATGAACCACTTTAATCTGAAAAGTGTTAGATGTTTTCTTCTCTCTCTCTCTTTGCTCTTTGCTTTGAAGTGGTCAGTCAATTGCATATTCAGGAGCTGCTTGATAGGATGTGAAGGCTTTGTGGGATTGTGCTGTAGCCCCTGTGTGTGGAGATTGCATCTCTGCACTGTCGAGAAGGAGCCGAGGTGCATAAGAAACTGCAGAAAAGCGTGAGACTGGGTAGTCAAGTACAGAATGCATTTGACTGAACTAAGATGAACTCGTGTTTCAGAATGTACAGCTAGACTGAGTTTCTGTGACTGTAGAAATGAGGGCTCTGATGTAGAGATTGAAATATTGTCATGGTAGCAAAGAGGTCTGAACAATGTTCCCATGGAGTCTCAAACCTCTTAATTTTTCTGGAATGACCAACCAGAACCACCCTATGCATTAAAAACAAATAACCAATATTCACTCACAAGACATAATATTGTCCATCAACATGTCACATTAAAACATGGACAAATACAGGTTTATGTCTTTGTAGGTTAATGTTCAGTGCCAGTCACGTCAGTCACCGTTATAGATTTTTTTAGCATGACTGTGGGCTAACACATTCCATAACGTGGTATTTCACTGTTTTACCAGCACACACGTTTCACTTACTTATAAACACAGCGGATGATCAAAGCTTACCACTCCAAACTACCACTCCAAAGTGGACTTTTTGAAATGACCACTTCACTTGTGTGTGTGTGTGTTTGTGTGTGTGTGTGTTTTCTTGAATATCATATTATACTGTATATGTGTATTGCTGGACTACTGCCTGCAGATGAAAAATTACTCTTTTCATATCATTGTAGGGAGAGCAGAGTAGTGTGTTCAGCAGGATGCATTCACCCACAGTATGCACGTCTTATTTTCCTCCTTTATTTAAGTGAGCAAATTAAATATCAGGGCTAGGACAGGAGCGGCGCAGTCAGTTAATTATGTCTAATAAATCTTGGTCCGAATTGCCCTCCAGGGGTGGAAACGGCTGAGGGAACTGGAGTGCCACTTTGGTATTTGTTATTCTACTTTAACAGATTACGCACAGTGACTGGCCATCCCTCAAATGGGCCAGTGAGGGGAGACGTCAGCAGTAACAGTAGTGGTCGACGGTCCAGCGGTGGTCACTGCTTCTGTTTACCTCCCCATAGCCCCGGGGTATCACAACGCTAATCAACATCCAGCAAAATACAACCTAACTTGCTGTGTTTACTCACTGCTTTAGTAGGATGGCATGCCCGATTGGATCGTTTGATCTCCATCCCGGAAAGTGGTGTCCATGTGTGTGTGTGTCTGTGTGAGCTTGCGTGCATGTGTGTCTGTGATAGACAGATGATTTGGGTCTATTCATGATTAGATGCACAGGCTCATTAAAAGAGCTGTCCACTTCCACCACATCAACACTCTGGTCACTAAAAAGCTGTCCACTTCCACCACATCAACACTCTGGTCACTAAAAAGCTGTCCACTTCCACCACATCAACACTCTGGTCACTGACTACGGCCCTTCTCTCTAAGGTTGCAAGATTACTTGCATCACATGCTTAATTAAGTTGCTAAAGTTGTTTTAAAATTGTATTTGTCTGCTTCATTAGTCATCAAATCATATCAGGAATCAATCGTTGTCCATAATGTATTGATAATGATTAGACAAAATAGGCCTACAAGCAAAGCCTTTCTGTTCTCTGTACTCTAGTTTTACGCAACTCTTAAATGTATCAGTCTTATTCCCTGGTGTGACCTTACCAGCAATGCCCCCTCTATTCATACTGTTCTTGGTATAGGCTGACCTCAGAAATGTATTCTGATAGAAATGCCTGAGCATGAAGCAGCATACATAGCAGATCATGTGGCTTCTGTGGTCTGTCCTCTACAGCAGGTTCCCAGAACACACAGCTCTTTGTGCTGCCTATGTAGAACTTAACCTGATAAATGTTCACTACATACAAGGGAGCTTTGGTGCAGAGGTTAGATATACATATATATATATACAGTGGGGAGAACAAGTATTTGATACACTGCCAATTTTGCAGGTTTTCCTACTTACAAAGCATGTGGAGGTATGTCATTTTTATCATAGGTACACTTCAACTGTGAGAGACGGAATCTAAAACAAAAATCCAGAAAATCACATTGTATGATTTTTAAGTAATTAATTTGAATTTTATTGCATGACATAAGTATTTGATCACCTACCAACCAGTAAGAATTCCGGCTCTCACAGACCTGTTAGTTTTTCTTTAAGAAGCCCTCCTGTTCTCCACTCATTACCTGTATTAACTGCACCTGTTTGAACTCGTTACCTGTATAAAAGACACCTGTCCACACACTCAATCAAACAGACTCCAACCTCTCCACAATGGCCAAGACCAGAGAGCTGTGTAAGGACATCAGGGATAAAATTGTAGACCTGCACAAGGCTGGGATGGGCTACAGGACAATAGGCAAGCAGCTTGGTGAGAAGGCAACAACTGTTGGCGCAATTATTAGAAAATGGAAGAAGTTCAAGATGACGGTCAATCACCCTCGGTCTGGGGCTCCATGCAAGATCTCACCTCATGGGGCATCAAAGATCATGAGGAAGGTGAGGGATCAGCCCAGAACCACACGGCAGGACCTGGTCAATGACCTGAAGAGAGCTGGGACCACAGTCTCAAAGAAAATCATTAGTAACACACTACGCCGTCATGGATAAAAATTCTGCAGCGCACGCAAGGTCCCCCTGCTCAAGCCAGCGCATGTCCAGGCCCATCTGAAGTTTGCCAATGACCATCTGGATGATCCAGAGGAGGAATGGGAGAAGGTCATATGGTCTGATGAGACAAAAATATAGCTTTTTGGTCTAAACTCCACTCGCCGTGTTTGGAGGAAGAAGAAGGATGAGTACAACCCCAAAAACACCATCCCAACCGTGAAGCATGGAGGTGGAAACATCATTCTTTGGGGATGCTTTTCTGCAAAGGGGACAGGACGACTGCACCGTATTGAGGGGAGGCTGGATGGGACTATGTGTCGTGAGATCTTGGCCAACAACCTCCTTCCCTCAGTAAGAGCATTGAAGATGGGTCGTGGCTGGGTCTTCCAGCATGACAATGACCCGAAACACACAGCCAGGGCAACTAAGGAGTGGCTCCGTAAGAAGCATCTCAAGGTCCTGGAGTGGCCTAGCCAGTCTCCAGACCTGAACCCAATAGAAAATCTTTGGAGGGAGCTGAAAGTCCGTATTGCCCAGCGACAGCCCCGAAACCTGAAGGATCTGAAGAAGATCTGTATGGAGGAGTGGGCCAAAATCCCTGCTGCAGTGTGTGCAAACCTGGTCAAGACCTACAGGAAATGTATGATCTCTGTAATTGCAAACAAAGGTTTCTGTACCAAATATTAAGTTCTGCTTTTCTGATGTATCAAATAATTATGTCATTCAAAAAAATGCAAATTAAATACTTAAAAATCATACAATGTGATTTTCTGGATTTTTGTTTTAGATTCCGTCTCTCACAGTTGAAATGTACCTATGATAAAAATTACAGACCTCTACATGCTTTGTAAGTAGGAAAACCTACAAAATCGGCAGTGTATATATATTTTATTTTATTTTATTTTTTAGGTGATATATTTTCTCCAACCATGTTTTCAACAAAATATGAAAAATATGTTGGCCTACACTTTCTCCCCACAAACTTGGATATTTGAGCTCTGTATTGTACATGCCGTCACAGTGGTAGGTTATACAGTAGTAGTAGTAGTGGTAGTAGTAGTAGTAGTAGTAGTAGTAGTAGTAGTAGAAGAAATAGTAGTAGTAGTAGTAGTAGTAGTAGTAGTAGTAGTAGTAGTAGTAGTAGTAGTAGTGAAGAAGAAGAAGAAGAAGAAGAAGAAGAAGAAGAAGAAGAAGAAGAAGAAGAAGAAGAAGAAGAAGAAGAAGAAGAAGAAGAAGAAGAAGAAGAAGAAGAAGAAGAAGAAGAAGAAATAGTAGTAGTAGTAGTAGTAGTAGAAGTAGAAGAAATAGTAGTAGTAGTAGTAGTAGTAGAAATAGTACTAGTAGTAGTATAAATAGTAGTAGTAGTAGCAGCATTAGTAGTAGTAGTAGTAGTAGTAGTAGTAGTAGTAGTAGTAGTAGTAGTAGTAGAAGAAGAAATAGTAGCAGTAGTAGTAGTAGTAGAAATAGTACTAGTAGTAGTATAAATAGTAGTAGTAGTAGCAGCATTAGCAGTAGTAGTAGTAGTAGTAGTAGTAGTAGTAGTAGTAGTAGTAGTAGTAGTAGTAGTAGTAGTAGTAGTAGTAGTAGTAGTAGTAGTAGAAATAGTAGTAGTAGCAGTAGTAGTAGTAGTAGTAGTAGTAGTAGAAATAGTACTAGTAGTAGTAGAAATAGTAGTAGTAGTAGTAGTAGTAGTAGTAGTAGTAGTAGTAGTAGTAGTAGTAGCAGTAGAAATATTACTAGTAGTAGTAGTTGTTGTTGTAGTAGTAGTAGTAGTAGTAGTAGTAGTAGTAGTAGTAGTAGTAGTAGTAGTAGTAGTAGTAGTAGTAGTAGCAGTAGAAATATTACTAGTAGTAGTAGTTGTTATTGTAGTAGTAGTAGTAGTAGTAGTAGTAGTAGTAGTAGTAGTAGTAGTAGTAGTAGTAGTAGTAGTAGTAGCAGTAGAAATATTACTAGTAGTAGTAGTTGTTGTTGTAGTAGTAGTAGTAGTAGTAATAGTAGCAGCAGCAGCAGCAGCAGCAGCAGCAGTAGTAGTAGTAGCCATAGACTAAATGGTAGTAGTAGTAGTAGTAGAATAAATAGTAGTAATAGTAGTAGTAGAAATGGTACTACTAGTAGTAGTTGTTGTAGTAGAAGTAGTAGTAGTAGTAGTAGTAGTAGTAGTAGTAGTAGTAGTAGTAGTAGTAGTAGTAGTAGCACCAAATATTTATAAGCTACCCAGTGTCTTAAAGCTTCCTAATTTCAAAGATTGATTCACCCAAACATGTCTGTTGTTCTGCGCATACATGTGTGTTCTGCGCTCTCTGATGTCACTATTTCATTTAATCACTCAGGCGGAAACATATGGGGGCTTTTTCTATGACTTATGAACACACTCCATATGGATAAGGGGTTAGTAATAACTGCTGAGGTTAAGAGGGTAAGCCATAAGAGGGTAAACTCCGATGAGGTTAATTGTAAGACTATGAAGATAGTTAGACAGCGATAATGCCATCCCATTAGAGAGGGTCTTTGAAATACATTGGACCATGAGGATTTCTCAATGTATTCCTCTTCAACACATTGTTTTTGGCCAAAACTGTTATATGACTCCAGGGCATATTTGAAACCTACTATACCACCACAAGTTGAGACACTTTTGAGAAAACAACTTGAACTGCACCTTTCCAGAGACTGTCCAATGTTTGAATGGGGAGCTATGGACGGGAGGAGGTGGGGAATAACCCATTAGGGATCCTGCCTTGGGTAAAATTGGCAACAAACCAGTGGTGGAGAAGTCCTGGCTGTGCAACATTTCACTGATTTAGGGTCGGCCCAAAGAGTGCAATACAAAGCACTGCAAGATCTTTCCGTACCTAGAGAAGGACATTACTATTTTGTTTTTTAACTCAAAGACCCCAGACATGAGTCAATGGCTAACTGGAGGGCCATGCTGTTGTTGCAGCAGGTTCTTAAAATATATGTTTCAATGTCGGGGAGAGTTAAATTTATATTTCAAGGGTTAGAAATATTTATTTAAGACCTAAACTTATCTGATAATGTGACCGTATTTGTAGTCATCTAATAAGCTAGTTTGCCTTTATGACCTTAGTAATCCTGTATGTATAAATGGTTATATAAGGTGCATATCACCAATGGTAGAAATGACAGAGTGAGTAGATCAATATTTGTGTTGTGAATGTTGGCTTTACACTAGTGTGCAAGCAATATCATAAACACAGTACAACAGGAGATTGAAAAATAAAACAGAATTAGGACTCGTCATCTGTTGAGAACAGAGTCCATGTTTAATGAGCTAAATGAATGGGCCTGGGATCGGAGCTGAGTAGACCATGGAGAGCATTTACACTCATTATTCAAATTAACCTCAGCAAGTGTCTCTTAGGCCCTATTGATATTACAATGGCTCTTGTGCATTTAGATACAGTCACTTAAACAAAAATGATTCCCTCTCTGTATTTTTTTTTGTTGAATTATTGTAATGTGGCCCTTAGCGAAACAATTAATGGATTGCCTAGATTTTCATTAGCTGAATTTGCATAAATGTTTGCTTCTTGAACTTTGCTTATTATCTGTATAAATGAGAGACAACATTGCACACACATACTCAGCTTCGGTATGATCTCTCTACCATCTAAAACATAATTTCTACCATTTTGTCACGATCGTCGTAAGAACCGGACCAATGCGCAGCGTGATAGGCGTACATCTTTTAATGAGTACTTTAACACCAACAACAAAACAACAAAACGATACGTGACGTCTAACAGGTTCACCAACACAAACCTATACAGATCAAGATCCCACAACTAACTGTGCCAAACAGGCTGCCTAAGTATGGTTCCCAATCAGAGACAACGAGAATCAGCTGCCTCTGATTGGGAACCACCCTGGCCAACATAGATCTACACGAACTAGAACAAAACATAGAAAATACAACATAGACAATCCACACCCTGGCTCAACATATAAGAGTCCCCAGAGCCAGGGCGTGACAGTACCCCCCCCAAAGGCGTGGACTGCGACCGCGCCAACTAAACCCAACAGGGGAGGGGCCGGGTGGGCATTCCGCCTCGGAGGCGGATCCGGCTCCGGGCGTGACCACCACTCTCTCGCTACTCCCCCGTAGCGCCCCTGGTCTAGTCTGGAGCAGCTGACCGGTACCTGACCAGGCACCGGTGGAACAGGCATGGGCTGTGCCGGACTGACGACGCGCACCACTGGCTTGGTGCGGGGAGCAGGAACAGGCCGGACCGGGCTGGCGACGCGCACTACTGGCTTGGTGCGGGGAGCAGGAACGGGCCGGACCGGGCTGACGACGCGCACCACTGGCTTGGTGCGGGGAGCAGGAATGGGCCGGACCGGGCTGACAACGCGCACCACTGTCTTGGTGTGGGGAGCAGGAACGGGCCGGACCGGGCTGGCGATTCGCACCATTGGCTTGGTGCAGGGAGCAGGAACAGGCCGGACCGGGCTGATGACGTGTACCACTGGCTTGGTGCGGGGAGCAGGAACGGGCCGGGCCGGGCTGGCGACGCGCACCACAGGCTTGGTGCGGGGAGCAGGAACAGGCCGGACCGGGCTGGCGACGCGCACCACAGGCTTGGTGCGGGGAGCAGGAACAGGCCGGACCGGACTGGCGACGCGCACCATTGGTTTGGTGCGGGGAGCAGGAACAAGCCGGACCGGGCTGACGACGCGCACCACTGGCTTGGTGCGGGGAGCAGGAACGGGCCGGGTCGGGCTGGCGACGCGCACCACAGGCTTGGTGCGGGAGCAGGAACAGGCCAGACCGGGGCTGGCGACGCGCACCACAGGCTTGGTGCGGGAGCAGGAACAGGCCGAACGGGCTGGTGACGCGCACCACAGGCTTGGTGCGGGGAGCAGGAACAGGCCGGAACGGGCTGGCGACGCGCACCACAGGCTTGGTGCGAGGGACAGGAACAGGCCGGACCGGGCTGGCGACGCGCACCACAGGCTTGGTGCGGGGAGCAGGAACACGCCGGACCGGGCTGGCGACGCGCACCACAGGCTTGGTGCGGGGAGCAGGAACAGGCCGGAACGGGCTGGCGACGCGCACCACAGGCTTGGTGCGAGGGACAGGAACAGGCCGGACCGGGCTGGCGACGCGCACCACAGGCTTGGTGCGGGGAGCAGGAACACGCCGGACCGGGCTGGCGACGCGCACCACAGGCTTGGTGCGAGGGTCAGGAACAGGCCGGACCGTACTGGGAACACACACCACTGGCCTTGTGCGGGGATCAGGAACGGGCCGGACCGGACTGGTAACACACCCCAGTACCTCTCGCCGTGCCTCTACACTCTCCTTCCCCCTCATGACCAATGGCCTCCGTAACCTGGTGGCCTCCTCTCCTAGTCCACAAACTCGCCCTGTAGCTGCCTCCAGCAGCCCCGTCGTCCATGCCGTGTGCCCCCCAAAAAAAATGTCTTGGGGTTGCCTCTCGCCTGTCCGACGACGGCACGGTTGGCGCCGTACCTCCTCTCTCGCCAGGGCTTTAACTTTTGCCCATGGCCCTTTGCCCGCGAACATGTCCTCCCAAGACCACCATTCGCCCAGTTCCTTTCCCGGTGTCTGCTCCTGAACACGCTGCTTGGTCCTTCTTTGGTGGGATCTTCTGTCACGATCGTCGTAAGAACCGGACCAAGGCGCAGCGTGATAGGCGTACATCTTTTAATGAGTACTTTAACATCAACAACAAAACGATACGTGAAGTCTAACAGGTTCACCAGCACAAACCTATACAGATCAAGATCCCACAATTAACTGTGCCAAACAGGCTGCCTAAGTATGGTTCCCAATCAGAGACAACGAGAATCAGCTGCCTCTGATTGGGAACCACCCTGGCCAACATAGATCTACACGAACTAGAACAAAACATAGAAAATACAACATAGACAATCCACACCCTGGCTCAACATATAAGAGTCCCCAGAGCCAGGGCGTGACACATTTTGAATGGTTGTCCAGTCATTATTTGTATCATAAGAGATTATGTAAGTGAAAGATTTAGTCGAGGTCAGTTCAATGCCTCTTCGAAGGAGTTTTAACCCAGGCCTGACCCTGACCTGACCTGCCTGGACCACTGTAGTGGGGGGAGAGGGAGAGGGGGCAGGAGTTCTCCAAACATGCCAGGTTTAATCCCTGTCTGTCTGTATGAGGCTGGGCCTGGGCCTGGTTGTGTCCGGGGCCCTGTTAACACTCCAAACATTCAGAGTCACAGAGTCGTGTCCCCAGCCACGCTGTTTAAACACTTGTTAAAACTGGTTCAAAAAAATGCAATGTCAACAGCAGAGAATGACCCAACTGGGACGTCCCCTTGTACTCTGTGAAACGCTAATGGAGGAAAGGGAGACGGGAAACGAAGGGAGAAAGAGAGAAAAAGAGAGCGAGTGTGATGAAGAGAGAGAGGGAGAAAATAAATCTAGAGAGCAGAAGTACCCCTCACCCCATTCCCCCATCTCCATGTCCTCTGGTTTATGAAGGGTCTGATTGAGAGACAGACAGTCAGGCATACATAAAGACAGACAGACAGACAAACTCCATTCAACCAAACTGCTCCGACGCCCCTGACCCGTTGTCCAAACCCCCAAACTAGACTACTGAGATCCAGGATCAGGCTTACATTACCATTACCTGTGAATTTCTGGCAGAGCACCACCCCAAATGGAAACGCAGGGCAAATAAAAGCAGCCCAGGCTGTCTGCACTCTCTCTGCCCGCAGATGGGTGGTGAAAGGCAACATGAGCCTCCATGGTAGAGAGAGAGAGAAGGGGGGAACCATGAGTTGAGGAGTCACTCCCCTTCAGGGTCTCAGGCCTCAGGCCTACACGGGGCTTCTGTGTAAAGTCTAAGGAGTTTTCATTGTTCTCATGGGAAGGTACAGAAAGACCACCGAGGTGGGTGTCCATCTGGATTAACACAACGGCCCTGTGACGGTCTGTGTCGCTTGGCTCTGTGTTTGTGTGTGTATGTGCGTGTGTGTGTGTCCCTGCTGTGTCATGTTTGTCCTGAGCCTCCACAGACATTGGCGTGTGGAATAACTGTAATAGCTCCCTGGTGACTGTAGTGGTAGCAGAGTGCTCAGACACAAGAGAGGCTTAGACAAGGGCCCAGCCACCTCACCAAGACCATGTAGACTTTCCAGTCCTGTGCAGAGTTGCCATTCCATTGCATCATAGCAACCACTCCATCCTCCATCCTCCTTTGGCTAATGAGTTTGGACGGGCCTGTGGATAGCCAGATACAGTGCAGAGGTGTGTGTGTGTGTGTGTGTGTGTGTGTGTGTGTGTGTGTGTGTGTGTGTGTGTGTGTCTGTGTGTGTGTGTGTGGGGTAATGTAGTATGTACATTATCATGGACCCAATGTCTAGACAGGGACTTTGTGTGTGTATATAAAAATAACCTGTCAGTTCCCTCAGCCAAGGGGTCTTGAATGGGGGGCTGAGAGTAACAGCAGGGGCTAAAGTCTTACATAATAGGTCACACACACACACACGCACACACGCACACACGCACACACACAAACACACACAAAGCTTATTTGGAGAAAACGTGAAAAGATCACAATTGCCCCTCACGCCAGTTGCCATGCCAGACTGCCAGAGCAGGCCGCCACTTACATAAACAACTGACAAATGTACCTTTTCTCGCTCTTTCCTCTCTTTATTCATCTTTCTTTTTTTCTTCCTTGACGTTATGTGGGAGAGATGTAATTTGTCTGTGAATCCGCAATGACACACTTCCTCTCCCCGGCGTATTGTGGCGGAAATAAGAGAAATGATTATGGAAGGAGATGAGAGGAAACTTAATGGAGGAAATCATTTAGACATTACATTCATTTTAATGTCCTCGTATGTCTGTTTCAAAGTTTCACTGCTGTGGAACCACAGCTGAGTTCTGCTCACTCACCTACCAGTATAAAGGAGCTATACCAACTAGCTCTCACAGTCTCACGTCAGAATTAGACGTTCATCCATGTTTCTCTAACATCAAATTTCGAAGTTAGGCTTATAACAAAAATAGCCTTCAATCGCTGGATTCGAACATGCAACCTTTGGCACCAGAGGCAGATGCTTATAAACATGCAGCCTTTGGCAACAACATTATATTGCTGGATTTGAACATGCAACCTTTGGCACCAGAGGCAGACGCTTATGAACATGCAGCATTTGGCAACTACATTCTATTGCTGGATTTGAACATGCAACCTTTGGCACCAGAGGCAGACGCTTATGAACATGCAGCATTTGGCAACTACATTCTATTGCTGGATTTGAACATGCAATCTTTGGCACCAGAGACAGACACTTATGCCCATCCACCATCCCCGTCCACAATGCTCTAGCAAAACCAAAACCTACTTGAAGGTATCAGTGCTCACTGTTGCCCCTAGTGGCCAGTTTCCACATCATCTCCTGACGTCCTCATACATAGATGGACGTCGAATACTGACTTGTATCACAGGTGACCTGGCTAATACAGTGGGAAATAGTAGATATTGGCCCCTAATAGAGATGTCTGTCTTTTGAGTGTTGCTTTTGGGTGAAGATTTTATTATTTTTGGAGGCACACATTTTGGACAAAACATAACACTGTCAAGTCAACATGATGTTTATAAATCATCGCTCCCTTACCCAATTTGGGAGATATTCTATGTCCCCTTGACATTCAAAGGAAACACTCTAAGGTCAAACATATCACCCCTGCAGCCAGCATCCCTCCTGAATCTCTTCCACTGTCCCTAACATGCTTATTCCGCTATACATGTTCACTGTATTTGTCAAGTACGTACAGAGGCTAGTGAAATACGACATCCTATTAGATTTTTCACTCCCCAATTTGGGCATTGTTTCAACACAACCTTTGCCAATAATGAAGTGGAAGCCAATCAAAGCAAATAGGCTGGTGGATCTTTAGCGTATAATTGGGATCTGTGTAATCAGTAACCTTGGCACTGAGTGGGAAGTTAATGAATCAAATCAATACCTCTCTCCACTGATCCATAATTATTTGAAAAGAGATGAAAAATTAAAGACGCCCGGCCTATGAGGTTATCATGGCATGCAATTAGGCCGCCGGAGGGAGATTATGTTACCTAGATACTGATGGGGAAGTGTAATTTCTCTTACAGGAGGAGTTTTTAATGAAGAGTGCAATTACCTAAATAGGTCAGACAAAGGAAGACGTGCAGCGCGGCAGTTTGCTGCATGTACCTGAAAGGAAGCTCCTGCCGGAAAAAAGAGAGCTGTCTCGAATTGATGTCCCCCCCCCCCCCCATCTTTCTCCCTTTCCCTCTTTTGCTTCCTCCTTCCCTCCCTCTCTCTCTCTGTTGGATTGTGTCTCTGCTTCAGCTCCTAATTAAATATCCCCGACACAGAGGACTTTGTTATGCAGAAATTCTACAGGAATAACACTTAATAATCTTTCCCCAAATCCTGTACTATATGGAATAGCCATAAAGTTTATTCTTCAAAACATTTCCTCTCTGTAAATGTCAATCTGCCACACAAGTTTCGGGATCTAAAAAAGTTTTATCAACATCACTCCTTCATGGTTGACATTATTGACATTGACATTATTATGACAATTATATGAGTATACTGTAAATTACCCAAATCTTGGTATTTCATTATTATCATATAATAAAAAAATCCATTAACTTTCAAAATATTCCAACGTTTTCCAGAAATCATGTTTTGAGGAATCCCAGATTTCATGTTCATTCCCTCCTGATTCCAGGAATATTACAACCAGGAATTCTGGAAAAACTGGGAATTTTGGGAAAGTTACTTGCATTTTGCAACCCTGGTCCTCAATCTCTGCACTAATTAATTGACACATTATCATCTGTAACGGAATTCACAGTGCAGCATTTTTTATACACTATTTCCAAAATCTACCACAAACGAGACAATAGTTCATGCAAACTATGGTATCAATCACAGGAGGCTGCTGAAGGGAGGACTCCTCATAATAATGGCCGGAACAGAGCGAATGGAATGGCATCAAAGACCTGGAAACCATGTGTTAGATGTATTTGATACCATGCCCCCAATTCCGTTTCAGCCATTACCACGAGCCAGTCCTCCCCAATTAAGGTGCCACCAACCTCCTGTGGTATTAATACTTACATGAACAATACATACCATTAGGATGACCTTACAGCTGTTACCTACAGCGTGATACACAAGGTCTTATCAAGGTTTCTACATCATATAAAACACTTTTGTGATAACTTTGTTCTGATGTTAGTTTCCAGCTAAACTCAAGCTGCAGTTCTGTAATGCTTAATTTCTTTCTCTAAAGACTAATTTTCTGATGATTAAAGATGACTGAACAATGATATTTACACAAGTATAATTGACTCACTTCAGCTTCACCTCCTGTTAAAAAAACAATGTTATGATGAACTTGAAATAGCGTTAACCATTGCAATTTAGTCTTTCATTGTGCTGTGCAGTTCCAATTAGGAAGCACTCTTCATCCACTCTGAACTCAGCGGGTCGCTAATGCTTTGTAAGTAGGTAATGCAGTGCAGGTTCTAATGACACAAAGCTCAGAATTCAAAGTAATTATCCTAATGAAAAGGGCACGCCGTGTGTCACAATGCAGACAATAAGCTTGGATAGAAAGGATGCCATTAAGCTAACAACTACAGCTAATGTCATTTTGCCATGGAAAGTGTATAGTTAAATTGTGTTAGGATATATATATATATATTTTTTTTTTAATGGGCATGTTACTTAAAGAAAAATGTTTCCCTCGAAAGTTTAACCATTACATTCCAGTAAATTACTAATAAAAACACATTTCAAATGTCATGGCTTAAAGTTGGTTGAGAAAGTGTTTGATGTACTTTTTGATTGAAAGAAGGATTTGGCACGTATTTCTGTCCTCAACACACAGAACATCTAACCTTTTGGCCCACCAAATGTTGCTTCTTCAGGTTCTCAATATGACAGGTGTGTTGATCACGTTTCAAGCAACTTGTCACCAAGTGCTATTTTCCCACAACTTGGCAGAGCCCCGGCAACAGATTCTATGTTGTGACTTCCAGGGGAGAGACATGATAACAAGCATTTTCTGACGACAGGGTAATATGAAGAAAAAAAACTGCTTTCTATTCTGTGTCTTTCAGTGTGTGTAGATTATGCAGGCTGATACATGTCCGGGAAATGATTCAGAGCTACTACAACTTGGTTGTGCCTGGATGTATACAAATGTATAAGCATTTTTTTGTATCTAACAAATGTTAACCTGAAGTATGGTCTACCCATGACAGTAAATGACTGAATAAACCTACATTGATGGACAGATGCTGCTCCACCCTCCACCCTCCTCTCTCCCACACAGTGAGAAACAGGAAATATGTTTCAGCTAATGACACCTGCTTAGCCTCTAACTCTAAATCTGTGTTAATCATTCCCGCTGTTTGGCTTGCCATGCAATCGGATCAGATCCAGGATGCTGGTTTTAACAACGGCCAATCTGTCTGGCTCGTCGACTGAATGTGCATGCTGTCTTTGTGCTTGTGTGGGATGGTATCAATCTGCTTTCATATTAAAGGGATCATTCAGTGATCTCTTCAGGAAACATACTGTTCAATAGCAAACCCATGTGATCTCAAGCATGTGATCATCAACCAAATGGCTTGTTTTGCAGAGAAGATGCAGATATACTGGAATATGAAGTTGGATGCCAGAAAGATCAGTGTGTTTTATTTTTATTGTAAAAAAGTAATTTGTTATTACACTTGATGATTAGAAATGTACGCCAAGGACACAAGTACTGTCTTCTAATGTCTACAGAACAACATATAATTGTATAACGTATCTTTACTACATGTTCTGGACTATCAGATCAGCGTCTCCCTACAGTGCGTAGAATCACAGAAGAGTTGGCTCCAACTGATTACAGGGCAGACTGCCCCCTACAGAGGAGCTTCAGTAAAATCCGTAACCCTCTCCTGCTTCCTGTTTCTACTATTCTTCCTCCTATAGTGGCCCGACCCTAGGCAGCACTGACTCCCTCCACCCACCAATCCCTCTCTCATGTATGCCACAAAACATAAACAGACAAACACACACACAAACATTGATATGTGCACTCAGAGACAAGCAGCTTCATACAGACGTTCATTTGCACCTTGCTCCATTCCAGGCTAGAGTTAGATCACATGCCTTCAGAAGCTCAAACTACATCACCTCCCACCCAGGGATCCTCTGTAAACGTTCCTTTTAAACCTCCACTAACCGTCTCATCATTGATTTTATGTCTCTGTTTCTCTCCTCGGTTGTAAGCAACCAAACACAGCTGAACCCTAACACCCCGTGTCCCACTGTTTCTCCCTCAGGGCATCTTTATCACACAACAGGCGGGGGTGAGCAGATGAACAACAACTCTTAGAGAAACACAACCTGAGCAACACAGGCCATAGCAAGGCAAAGGTGACAGGAGCACATTTTTCACCATTTCAAACATCCTAAGCCATCAAATAAACTGTTTTCTTGCATGTTCAGAGGTTGAGTGGGGATGGGAAAGAAATATTCCAATTTTTTCTTATTATTCATCTCTCTCTTTCTGTTTTTCTCTGTGTCGCCCTCTCTTTAGCCCCCTCTCTCTCTCTCTCTCTCTCTCTCTCTCTCTCTCTCTCTCTCTCTCTCTCTCTCTCTCTCTCTCTCCTCTCTCTCTCTCTCTCTCTCTCTCTCTCTCTCTCTCTCTCTCTCTCTCTCTCTCTCTCTCTCTCTCTCTCTCTCTCTCTCTCTCTCTCTCTCTCTCTCTCTCTCTCTCTCTCTCTCTCTCTCTCTCTCTCCCCTGTAGCTCAGTTGGTAGAGCATGGTGCTTGCAATGCCAGAGTTGTGGGTTCAATTCCCACGGGGGGCCAGTATGAAAAATGTATGCACTCACTAACTGTAAGTCGCTCTGGATAAGAGCGTCTGCTAAATGACTAAAATGTAAATGAAAAATTGTCTCTCTCTCTGACAAACATTTGCAGTGTGTGGTTGTTTGTTATGCGATGATCTACAGTAGCATTATAAGGTGTGTTAGTGCAGATGGCGAGAGCAAACTTGGCCTGCTGCTCTGTCGCGCCGCTCTGCCTCCTGTCCCAGTTAGCTCAGCCATATTGGAGCGGTCAGCCTGTCTCGCCACAATCGCCTAGCCCCAAATGCAACCCTTTCACAGCGTAATGAATACATACTAAAATACACTTTAACCGCTTACACCCCACTGCCCCTATACTGGACGTTACTGCAATGGGTTTGTGCTCCTCCCGACCGCCGGGCACTCACCTGAACGTGGGGCACGGCGTGTGGTCATGGTTCAACACAAGCCCAGTCAGAGCGAGAGAGATGACTACTGACCGCTGTGACCCACTGTGGTGACCATGGACACAGTGAATACCTCTATCTGGGGAAAGTCAGAGGGATGGATGACAAATACTAATAATGATAAGTGTGCTTGTGTTTGTGTGTGGAAGGGAAGGTGTGTGTATGTACGTGTGTATGCTTGCGTGTTTTTGTCTATGTCTGTGTTTGCATCTTACTGCATAAGTATCTGTGTGCCTGTGTATGTGAGGTTGATTGCCACAAGTTATAAATATACCTGCTTAACATCCAGAGATGAGTGTCTTGATTGTGCAAGAGGTGGTGCGATCAGAACAGTAATTTTCCACCTAGCTTCATCCAGTTTACTATATTAGTGTGTTAATGTGTGGATATGTATATACTGTATGTGTATATACAGGTAACAGTCAAAATAAAGGAAACACCAACATAAAGTGTCTTAATAGGGCGTTGGGCCACCACAAGCCAGAACAGCATCAATGCACTTTGGCACAGATTCTACAAGTGTCTGGAACTCTATTGGAGGGATGCGACACCATTCTTCCACGAGAAATTCCACCATTTGGTGTTTTGTTGATGGCACCGCTCTAGAATCTTCCATAAGTGTTCAATTGGGTTGAGATCTTGTGACTGAGACAGCCATGGCATATTTTCATGCTCATCAAACCATTCGGTGACCACTCGTGCCCTGTGGATTTGGGCATTGTCATCCTATAGGGCACAGCCATGGTAGCCAAAATAATGGCCTGCCCAGCATTTTTATACATGACCCTAAGCGTGATGATTTGTTAATTGCTTAATTAATTAACTCAGGAAACACACCTGTTTGGAAGCACCTGCTTTCAATACACTTTGTAGCCCTCATTTACTCAAGTGTTTCCATAATTTTGGCAGTTACCTGTATGTACCACAGGAGGTCTGTGGCACCGTAATTGGGGAGGACAGGCTCATGGTAATGACTGGAGCAGAATTAGTGGAATGGTGTCAAATACATCAAACACATGTTTTCCATGTGTTTGATGCCATTCCATTTACTCCGTTCCAGCCATTATAATGAGCCGTCCTCCTCTCAGCAGCCTCCACTGGTATGTACTGTATGGGCATATATGTTTGTAAGAGTGTTTCTGTGTGTTTATCCGTTTTTACATGAATGGATGTCAATTATTATATTTTGTTATTGTTTATGAGCTTTTATTCATGGTTCCATTCATCTTTCTCAACAACACACTGACTAGCAGTAGCACAATATTTATTTAGCTTTTTTTCTTTCTATTAAATGGAGCCAATTAAACAGCACCTTTAAATGAGAGGAGGCAATCCTAATCTTCTCTTTAAGTGCTGTTTCCACGGCAATCAAAGCCCTCTGCAGGGGGTAGGAGTACGGAGGCGTTCAGCAGGAGCTGTTGCCACAGCAGGGACAGACTGACAGAGAACACACACTCAACACTGCAGCCTTCTCTATCACACACACAGCTCATAGCATCAAGAACACAAACACGTATGCGCGCACACACTAAAAGCTGCATTTTTTACAAACAAGCTACAGGAATCATACAGTATCACCCATAAAACACACACACACACTTACACACATAAGCATGCTCACACACACACACACACACACACACACACACACACTTCTGCTTTCTCACAATGTCACCCTGTCTAAATCCATAATGTTCTGTTCACTATTTGATGTTAATCATTGAGTCATTTACCATACAGTGTGTGGAAAACGTGTGTAATCTGTTGTAAATGGCTCACAGTAGGCAGATATTTGGATGTTTTTTCCAATGAATGAATTTGTCATAATGGGGGGAATGTAGCTATTCTGTCTTCCTCAATGTGGTGATTGAGGAAGTGTTATCTCTCCCAGTCAGAATTTAAGGGAACTGAATGCCCTAATATCTCCCTAAGATTCAACCTCTGTTTAGATAGGCTGAGAGGCTTGCAGTATGCCCACCAAGACAATCTGTTTGCTAGTTATATTGGTTGAGTAACACAGTTTGAGAAGTAATTTGTGTCTGAGGAGAGAGCCCTGAGCAACACAAGAGCTGACAGTTTAGATTTTTCACGACTCCTGCAAAAAAGAAATCCCATCATGCAGAACTGTTGACCAAATAAACCAAGTAGACAACTGGATCGGGCCGTTGTGGGTATTTATAACTCAGTTTGGCAGCACTTAAAGGCAGCTCAGAGTTCCTAATTGAATGTTGCTATTGTAGGAGCACCAGTCATTGCTCCCAGATACACATTTCAACCCTTTCTGTTGCGCCCCTCTTCGAATGCAGAAATGTTTCGCCTTTTTAATTCGACAGCAATATAAAGGGTGGCTTTATGCCATGCAATCATTTGGAAGCATGTTAGAAATTTAATCAAATCAGATCAGCAGCTGCCTTCATTTGCGTATAATTATTTAGAATGTGTGACAAGTTTTACAAGGACAAAAATAGAAGGCATTGATAGCATGAAGGATGAGTCAAATCATCAAAGTCAAATAAAAAATACCCTTTTAGTAAATGGTAAGAAATTATGGACATCAAAGACCGTGTCCTCAACCCAAGCTTGTTTGATAATATGCTTAGATTATGTTTTCTACCCATATTTTAATTTATAGTAATCAAGTGAACACAATGAATGAACACAGTTTAGATTATTTATACACAGTTTAGATTAATATTTTCACAGCAATTGCCTGTCAAAAATTCCACCTGTTACAAACAATGCATTCCTTACTTTGTACTGATATGTCATACAGATCTAAATAGGTGGTACTGCATAGGACACTACATTCCATAGAACTGGAATGTAGCTCAGCTATTGTGAGGGAAGGAAACAAGTTGAAGCTGAGAAACAGACAGTATGGTTCTTAAATAACAGTGGTAGAGAGTGAAGTGTTCTACAGGAATGGAGATGGAGAGATAGGAGAGAGTAGCAGACCTATTTCAGTGCTCCATGCATAGAGTCTGAAGCTTTTTCAGGTTATAGTCTCTCAGGTTATTACTCCAGGCTTCTCTCTCTTCTTGATCCTAGAGAAAATGGATTACTCTACACAAAGACGGGAATAATCACCCTTTTCTCCTCACACACACACACACACACACACACACACACACACACACACACACACACACACACACACACACACACACACACACACACACACACACACACACACACACACACACACACACACACACACACACACACGCGCGCGCGCGCGCGCAGACACACGGACACACACACACATGGACACAAATACACACGGACACACACACACGGACACACACACAGACACACACACATAGACACACACACACACACACACACACACACACGGACACACACGGACACACACTCTGGTTGTGCCATACATATACACACAGATACACATTCTTTGAGCTGAGCTTTGTGTGGTTGGCTGTGTGTAGCTGTGTGTAGCTGAGTGTAGCGCTCCCTCCCTCGCTACATGCCAAGGGACTCGTCAATTATCTCCCCAAATGCACCGTGTCCTCAGGGGAGAAGACAGGGAGTCGTCCCTGTTTGTTAGCGAACCTGGAGTTTGCAAGTGCAACACTCAGTCGAGTGACAATACATTCACGCTCTAATTCTGGGCTAGCAGATGTAATGGTGTTTTTTCTTTCTTTCCGCCGTTTCGCTCTCTCCTACTCTCCTTGTTCTTGTTCTCATTCAAACTTCTTAAAGTTGGAGCGCCTAGAAGCTTTAGTGAACGTGTGTGTGTGTGTGTGCGTTTACGTGTGCGTGTTTGTGAGTGTGTGGATTAAAGGGTGTATGCTTTGAGTTTTAAGTTTTTTTTCTCTTACCCAGGCAAGGTGGTTACCCCAAAGAGACCGTTTTCTCCAGATAGATTTAAGAAAAAAATAAAAAAATAACTGACAATAACAAAAGGAAAAAACAACAACCTCATACTCATGTAATGAATTGTACTGTACATTGATTAGCATTTCCTTCTGTTGAGCATGAGGCACTGTGTGTAACTTTAATGTGGGTAACCGCACCCTCTCCTAGTCTCTATTAATCATTTCAAATACTACATTACAATCAACATATTAGAAAAGAGTTGAAAGAACACACAAGCAGTGAACAACTTGGATTCAAAACCGATTTTAAAACGTGACTAAAATGTTCCAGATGTCTACATATTTGACAATGACGACCAGCAGTTGGGTTAACAAGTTCATTTCATTTTTATATAGAATCAGGGCACTACACTTCTCTTTATATCAAGTACATGAGTTGGGATCAGATCACCCCTCAGTGTGTGTATTAGCATGGTGAGTGTGTTCTTGAGCTGTAAGCTTGGAGGCCACTATGCTACCTGGTTAAATGAAAGACAGTAGATGGAGAGAATGCCACCTCCATCACCAGGAGTAATTAACCACCAACTCCCAGCTCTCATGTCACTCCTCAGACACTTGACAGCTAACAAGACTCAGAGAGAGAGAGAGAGAGAAGGAGAGAGAGAGATAGAGAGAGAGAGATAGAGAGAGAGAGAGAGAGAGAGAGAGAGAGAGAGAGAGAGAGAGAGAGAGAGAGAGAGAGAGAGAGAGAGAGAGAGGCAGAAAGAGAACACCCTGGCTCTGTGGATTCCTAGACTGACTGGATGCATCCTACACAATAATCAACATCTGTCTGTCTGCTTGGCTGCACTCTTTCTCTCTAAAAGGATGACAGAGAGACACAAAAAAACGGATGGCTAGACCAACTGAGCTCCTCCTACAGAGAAAGAGAGAGAGGGATAGAGGGATTGAAAATGAAGGCCGGTTTAATCTGGGTTACTGACCTTTGACAAGCCAAACCACTTCGAGTTCTCTCAGAGACCATACAGAGGCCTGTTTTTACACTCACTTTCTTGAAAAAGCTTAAACAGACTGCTGTCACACACATCTTGTTTATGTCATGGTGAAAGGATGATGGGTGGCGAGAGAGCGAGAGAGAGAGAGAGAGAGAGAGAGAGAGAGAGAGAGAGAGAGAGAGAGAGAGAGAGAGAGAGAGAGAGACAGAGAGAGAGAGAGAAAGATAGATAGAGAGAGAGAGACAGAGAGAGAGAGAGAGAAAGAGAGAGAGAGAGAGAGAGAGAGAGAGAGAGAGAGAGAGAGAGAGAGAGAGAGAGAGAGAGAGAGAGAGAGAGAGAGAGAGAGAGAGAGAGAGACAGAGAAGAGACAGAGACAGAGAGAGAGAGAGAGAGAGAGAGAGAGAGAGAGAGAGAGAGAGAGAGAGAGAGAGCATGAGAGAGAGAGAGAGAGAGAGAGAGAGAGAGAGAGAGAGAGAGCGAGTGACAGACAGACAGACAGACAGACAGACAGAGAGAGCGAGTGACAGACAGACAGACAGACAGAAGGGCCAGTCTGTAAGACTTTCTACAGCGGCCTATAGAATGGTGGATTGGGGGGTGGAGATGCAGCCTAGCCTGGCCTCAGGGGTTAAAGCCACCCCCAAGCATCAGCCTCAGCCTGGCCACAACACGCCCAGAGAGAGGGCGTGCCATTGTTTACAATCCCCGCTGCGGGCAAACAATAAACAATGAAAAGACTGAGGAGGAGCCAGCTGCTTGCCCCAAACATTGCCATTTTAGGAACTCAAACACACCCCCATGCTCTCCACACGCCCTCATCACCCCCCTCTCCTTCCCAACCCCCTCAACCCTGGCCCCAAAAACCCCAGTGGGGCGGTTGCCCCTCCCTACCCACGCTGCCTCTCCAAGAAACCACATGAGGGTGTGGTTCCGGCTGGAACAGGGAAGCCATTTATTTTGGGCGCATCTCTGCTGGGTGACTCATGTGTTGACTGGAAACTTGGCCCTGTGCTCCAGGAGCTCACAGTCTGCCAGCCCCGTGGCATATAAGTCCATGACCTGCCCCCTCTTAATGCACCCCCCCCACCCCCCCACTATAAAGAACCCTGATGCTCCTCCTCCTCCAACCATCCAACCACCCCTCATCATCAACCTATTTTTACCTTTATATCAGCATATACTGTACCAACTGCTCTCAGACAGATACAGGCATATACAGTTCAAGTCGGAAGTTTACATACACCTTAGCCAAATACAATTCCTGACACTTAATCCGAGTAAAAATTCCCTGTCTTAGGTCAGTTAGGATCACCACTTTATTTTAAGAATGTGAAATGTCAGAATAATATTAGAGAGAATGATTTATTTAAGCTTTTATTTCTTTCATCACTTTTACATACACTCAATTAGTATTTGGTAGCATTGCCTTTCAATTGTTTAACTTGGGTCAAACGTTTTGAGTAGCCTTCCACAAGCTTCCCACAAATAAGTTGGGTGAATTTTGCCCATTCCTCCTGACAGAGCTGGTGAAACAGAATCAGGTTTGTAGGCCTCCTTGCTCGCACACACTTTTTCAGTTCTGCCCAAAAAAATTCTATAGGATTGAGGTCAGGGCTTTGTGATGGCCACTCCAATACCTTGACTTTGTTGTTCTTAAGCCATTTTGCCACAACTTTGGAAGTATGCTTGGGGTCATTGTCCATTTGGAAGACCCATTTGCGACCAAGCTTTAACTTCCTGACTGATGTCTTGAGATGTTGCTTCAATATATCCACATAATTTTCCTTCCTCATGATGCCATCTATTTTGTGAAGTGCACCAGTCCCTCCTGCAGCAAAGCACCCCCACAGCATGATGCTGCCACTCCCGTGCTTCACGGTTGGGATGGTGTTCTTCGGCTTGCAAGCCTTCCCCTTTTTCCTCCAAACATAACGATGGTCATTATGGTCAAACAGTTCTATTTTTGTTTCATCAGACCAGAGGAAATTTCTCCAAAAAGTACAATCTTTGTCCCCATGTGCAGTTGCAAACCGTAGTCTGGCTTTTTTATGTCTGTTTTGGAGCAGTGGCTTCTTCCTTGCTGAGCAGCCTTTCAGGTTATGTCAATATAGGACTAATTTAACTGTGGATGTAGATACTTTTGTACCTGTTTCCGCCAGCATCTTCACAAAGTCCATGCTGTTGTTCTGGGATTGATTTGCACTTTTCACACCAAAGTACGTTCATCTCTAGGAGACAGAACGCGTCTCCTTCCTGACCGGTATGACGGCTGCATGGTCCTATGGTGTTTATACTTGCGTACTATTGTTTGTACAGATGAACGTGGTACCTTCAGGCATTTGGAAATTGCTTCCAAAGATGAACCAGACTTGTGTAGGTCTACAATTTTTTTTCTGAGGTCTTGGCTGATTTCTTTTGATTTTCCCATGATGTTAAGCAAAGAGGCACTGAGTTTGAAGGTAGGCCTTGAAATACATCCACAGGTACACCTCCAATTGACTCAAATGATGTCAATTAGCCTATCAGAAGCTTCTAAAGCCATGACATCATTTCCTGGAATTTTCCAAGCTGTTTAAAGGCACAGTCAACATAGTGTATGTAAACTTCTGACCCACTGGAATTATGATACAGTGAATTATAAGTAAAATAATCTGTCTGTAAACAATTGTTGGAAAAATTACTTGTGTCATGCACAAAGTAGATGTCCTAACCGACTTGCCAAAACTTTAGTTTGTTAACAAGAAATTTGAGGAGTGGTTGAAAAACAAGTTTTAATGACTCCAACCTAAGTGTATGTAAACTTCTGACTTCAACTGTACTATCATGACCATTGCTGAGTTTGAGTTGGTCATTGAGTTGGTCATTTTAAAGTCATTTCATACCTAGTTGTTTTTGTTAATCCTCATGTGATTGAGTCAGTGTGGGCACAGAGTGTATGGTCAGGCAATGTGTGTGTGTGTGTTTGTGTGTGTGCGCATGTGTGTGTTTGTGTGTGTCCGTGTGTGTGTATATGTTTTTGTGCATGTGTGTGTTTGTGCGTGCTTGCATGTGTGTCAGTCTGTCACACGTGCGTGAGAGAGAGAGAGAGAGAGAGAGAGAGAGAGAGAGAGAGAGAGAGAGAGAGAGAGAGAGAGAGAGAGAGAGAGAGAGAGAGAGAGAGAGAGCAGCAGGTGGCGTGAACTTCAGGGATGCTATGAAAATGAGGGAAAGGAGTCTCCATATGTTGAGAGCTGACTGATTAATTCCTGGTCCTGTATGGCAGAGCTATGTAGGAATCTCACAGGTTTTAATGAAGACATCAGTATCACTCTGCCCTCTGGGAAATAAAGAAACTTATACTGTATTTCAAGGACTCACCTTTTTGTGGTATTTTCTTGATCAACGATAAGACATCTAGTGAAGGATTCTAATCCTTTGGAGCATGTGAATAGCAAAGAGAGGCAGATATGACTTCAGTGTGTGAGAGTGTGTCTGTACTGTATATTATGAATCTGTACTGTATATTACATGTCTTTACTGTATATTATGTGTCTTTACTGTATATTATGTGTCTGTACTGTATATTATGTGTCTGTACTGTATTTTATGTGTCTGTACTGTATATTATGTATTTACTGTATATTATGTGTCTGTACTGTATATTATGTGTCTACACTGCATATTACATGTCTTTACTGTATATTATGTGTCTGTACTGTATATTATGTATATGTACTGTATAGTATGTGTCTTTACTGTATATTATGTGTCTGTACTGTATATTATGTATTTACTGTATATTATGTGTCTGCACTGTATATTATGTGTCTTTACTGTATGTTATGTGTCTGTACTGTATATTATGTGTCTGTACTGTATATTATGTATATGTACTGTATAGTATGTGTCTTTACTGTATATTATGTGTCTGTCCTGTATATTACGTGTATTTACTGTATATTACGTTTATGTACTGTATATTATGTGTCTACACATGTCTTTACTGTATATTATGTATCTGTACTGTATATTATGTGTCTGTACTGTAATTTATGTGTCTGTACTGTATGTTATGTGTCTTTACTCTATATTACGTGTATGTACTGTACATTATGTGTCTACACTGTATATTACATGTCTTTACTGTATAGTATGTGTCTTTACTGTATATTATGTGTCTGTACTGTATATTATGTGCCTGTACTGTATATTATGTGCCTGTACTGTATATTATGTATATGTACTGTATAGTATGTGTCCTTACTGTATAGTATGTGTCTGTACTGTATATTATGTGTCTTTACTGTATATTATGTGTCCTTACTGTATATTATGTGTCTTTACTGTATATTATGTGTCCTTACTGTATATGATGTGTCTCTACTGTATATTATGTGTTTTTACTGTATATTATGTGTCCTTACTGTATAGTATGTGTCTGTACTGTATATTATGAGTCTTTACTGTATATTATGTGTCCTTACTGTATATTATGTGTCTGTACTGTATATTAAGTGTCTTTAGTGTGTCTGAACAGTATTGAGGGACACACTGACAAAAGGATCCAACTAGACGAAACACTTCACAGTTGGAAGGTTCCAGAGGGCATGAGTAGTCAATAAAAGAGTGGACGAGGGCCTATAAAAACACTTCAAACATAAAACTCACTCGCCACCATAAAAAAGCCTCACTTTAACAGGCCCCTTATTTATCTGCTTGGCAAAGTGTCTCTTTTAAATTGCCCGGATTACATTTATTCTTCCTCTATATAATGTTATTGGAGGACAGCGACTTGGTGTTGGCCTTGACATTTTTCTTTACATAACTACATCACTACTACACCTACACATAGCCTCACAGTTTGTCTGCACACTGAATGTTAGGAAGGAGGATTGAAAAGGTAGCATGTAGAAAATAAGGGAAAGTCAAAAATCTATATGTAAGAAGTGCGTTGCCAGCTGGATGTTGTGAGGGTAAACCACTGATTATGTAATAATGAGTGCAAATTATCTAATTTACATGAATGTCAAAACAGTCGTTATACATCCTATTTTCCATAGCATTCAGTGTTGACTGGTTTCTGTCATTACTTGGGAATTTCATCATCTGTAGACCTGAGAGACCAGGTGAGGGGACTCTCTAACGATCTTTAATTGATCAATTAAGAAGAGCACACTCATTCCAAACCTGCAGACCAATGGGGGCCAATGGGTCAATGACGACTGGAGTCTAGGCTCTTTTCCTCAGGGTTCCGCTGCACACAGAGTTCTGTGGCTTTCCTGCTCCGGCGCAGCGCTCTGACATTCCCTCCACACCCAAGCTGGCAGCGAACGTGCCAATTAGTGGCCGTCTCCGCAGGGGTGTGTGTACAGGGGGCGGAGAGGGACGGGGCCTGACTGGTGCGGTAGAACGAGGCCCAGACCTCAGGCATTCCTTTCACTCTAAACCAGGGTACAATTAAAGGCAGGTTCCTCCCCTCCCTCTCCCCTCCCTGGCCACCATATCAACAGGAAGTCCCTGCCCAGCTCTACTCTCTAATGACGGGGAGAACGTGAGGTCACGACCCTGGTTCGCCACCTCGCCGTCACGCCCTTCTTGTTTGGGACCAGAGAGGGGTCCTTAGTCCAGTCTCCTCAGACAGACACCCCACCCTGATGCTGGTGGACAGACTCACATTATAATGAATGTCTGTCATTGATGTGTGTTCACTCTCTGGTGAACAGAAGGGGATGGATGGGGGTGGAGATTATAGGTGACTTGATTCGAGTCTTCAGTCAGCGTATAGGTTCACTCTTTAACATGTCACCCTGAAGGAGTGGGGGAGAGGAGAGAGAAAGTTGAAGACAATCAGAAAAAGGATGTTCTTTAAAGAAAAAGAGGGAGAGAGAAAAGGACCCAACAGACAAAGGGACTGAAAGAGAGGGATGAGATGAGAGGAACAATCAAATAGAAAGAAAGTAATGGGTGAATTTGTATATTTCACAGTAATAAGGCCCTCGCCCATTTCTGGCCCATAGTAGCTAGGTTCTGTTGTCCCGGGAGAACTGAGTGACTAGCACTCACTGACCCACTGGAACAGCTGCTGCTACTGCCGCTCAGGTCTCTGGCTGAGAAGGATACAACCTGCCGGGAACAAGAGTGGACCTAAACCACATAGATAGCTGCTTAGCCAGTCAGGTCAGGATACAGCATTATGAAATGTGATTCCATCATTGCAGTCTTATATACTGTAAGCTGTAAGCTTCCTGAAACACAGACAACCATCATTCAAAATGTACTTTGAAGAGCAACAAAAGAATGCAGAGCATTGTGGCCAGCTGGAGGGATCATGGATACAAAATGTGTCCCTGAAGCACGATAGGAGGAAATGCAGAGCACGGACAGACACTGACACTGGTTGCTTGGCCTGTGATTACACTCATTTAATTCTAGTGCCAGTGGTGAGTCAGTGTCTGAGCCATTGACTGACTGGCCCCCTGAGTCAGCAGTGGATATTGATATAGCCATTTTGTCACACTGCATCAGAGACACAAGGCTTATAATGGGGCTATGCCTAAGCTATTTTTTTTCCTTCATTAGGCCATGACTTATATCGTATTTGGTATGTCCTAAATGTGTGTCACTAATTTATACACTGTCTTTCTCCATGAAGGTATTCAGACCCCTTGACTTTTTCCACATTTTGCCACGTTACAGCCTTATTCTAAGATGGATTAAATAAAAAATTTTCCACAGCAATCTACACACAATACCCCATAATGACAAAGCGAAAACAGGTTTTCGAACTTTTTGCAAATGCATTAAAAATAAAAAACTGAAATACCTTATTTACAGACCCTTTGCTACGAGACTCGAAATTGAGCTCAGGTGCATCCTGTTTCCATTGATCATCCTTGAGATGATTCTACAACTTGATTGATCCACCTGTGGTAAATTTAATTGATTGGACATAATTTGGAAAGGCACACACCTGTCTATATAAGGTCCCACAGTTGACAGTGCATGTCAGAGCAAAAACCAAGCCATGAGTTCGAAGGAATTGTCCGTAGAGCTCCGAGACAGTATTGTGTCGAGGCACAGATCTGGGGAAATGTATCAAAACATTTCTGAAGCATTGAAGGTCCCCAAGAACACAGTGGCCTCCATCATTCTTAAATGGAAGAAGTTTGGAACCACCAACACTCTTCCTAGAGCTGGCCGCCCAGCCAAACTGAGCATTCGGGGGAGAAGGGCCTTGGTCAGGGAGGTGACCAAGAACCACGTGGTCACTCTGACAGAGCTCTAGAGTTCCTCTGTGGAGATGGGAGAACCTTCCAGATGGACAACCATCTCTGCAGCACTCCACCAATCAGGCCTTTATGATAGAGTGGCCAGACAGAAGCCTCTCCTCAGTAAAAGGCACATGACAGCCCGCTTGAAGTTTGCCAGATGGCACCTAAAGACTCTCAGACCATAAGAAACAAGATTCTCTGGTCTGATGGAACCAAGATTGAACTCTTTGGCCTGAATGCCAAGCGTCACGTCTGGAGGAAATCTGGCACCATCCCTACGGTGAAACATGGTGGTGGCAGCATCATGCTGTGGGGATATTTTTCAGCAGCAGGGACTGGGAGATTAGTCAGGATCGAGTGAAAGATGAACGGAGCAAAGTACAAAGAGATCCTTGATGAAAACCTGCTCCAGAGTGCTCAGGACCTCAGACTGGGGCGAAGGTTCACCTTCCAACAGGACAACGACCCTAAGCACACAGCCAAGACAACGCAGGAGTGGCTTCAGGACAAGTTTCTGAATGTCCTTGAGTGGCCCAGCCAGAACCCGGACTTGAATCCAATCGAACATCTCTGGAGAGAAAATTGCTGTGCAGCAATGCTCCCCATCCAACCTGACAGAGCTTGAGAGGATCTGCAGAAAAGAATGGGAGAAACTCTCCAAATATAGGTGTGTCAAGTAGTGTCATACCCAAAAAGACTCGAGGCTGTAATCGCTGCCAAAGGTGCTTCAACAAAGTACTGAGTAAAGGGTCCAAATACTTCTATAAATGTGATATTTCCGTTTTTTATTTTGTATACATTTGCAAAAATGTCTAAAAACCTGTTTTTGCTTCGTCATTATGGGGCATTGTGTGTAGATTGATGAGGGGAAAAAATGATTTAATCAATTTTAGAAAAAGGCTGTAACGTAACAAAATGTAGAAAAAGTCAAGGATTCTGAATACTTTCCGAATGCACTCTTTGTCGATACATGCTGATATTACTCTTATGATAAGTAAAGCATATGTTATTTTTGTTGTTTGATGCCTTAATAAACAAATGATCATGTAGCTCAGCTGGTAGAGCACGGCGCTTGTAACGCCAAGGTAGTGGGTTCGATCCCCGGGACCACCCATACACAAAAATGGATGCATGCATGACTGTAAGTTGCTTTGGATAAAAGCGTCTGCTAAATGGCATATTATTAGCCTAGTATAAAGGCGTGTACAGTATAGAACCGTATAGAACAGTATAAAGTAGTGTACAGTATAGTACAGTATAGAACAGTATAGTACAGTATAGAACAGTATAAAGTATAGAACAGTATAGAACAGTATAAAGTATTGTACAGTACAGAACAGAACAGTATAGAATAGCATAAAGTGTAGTACAGTACAGAAGGGTATAAAGTATAGTACAGTATAGAACAGTATAAAGTATAGTACAGTATAGTACCATATATCAAATCAAATCAAATCAAATTTTATTGGTCACATGCGCCGAATACAACAGGTGCAGACATTACAGTGAAATGCTTACTTACAGCCCTTAACCAACAGTGCATTTATTTTAAACAAAAAAAAGTAAGAATAAAACAACAACAAAAAAAAGTGTTGAGAAAAAAGAGCAGAAGTAAAATAAAGTGACAGTAGGGAGGCTATATATACAGGGGGGTACCGTTGCAGAGTCAATGTGCGGGGGCACCGGCTAGTTGAGGTAGTTGAGGTAATATGTACATGTGGGTAGAGTTAAAGTGACTATGCATAAATACTTAACAGAGTAGCAGCAGCGTAAAAAGGATGGGGGGGGGGGGGCAGTGCAAATAGTCCGGGTAGCCATGATTAGCTGTTCAGGAGTCTTATGGCTTGGGGGTAGAAGCTGTTGAGAAGTCTTTTGGACCTAGACTTGGCACTCCGGTACCGCTTGCCGTGCGGTAGCAGAGAGAACAGTCTATGACTAGGGTGGCTGGAGTCTTTGACAATTTTGACAATTTATATAACAGTACAGAACAGTATAGAACACTATAGTACAGCATAGAACAGTATAAAGTATAGTACAGTACAGAATAGTAAGAAGTATAGTACAGTACAGTATAGTACAGTATAGAACAGTATAGTACAGTATAGTACAGTATAGTACAGTATAGAACAGTATAGTACAGTATAGTACAGTATAGTACAGTACAGAACATTATAGCATAGTACAGTATAGTAAAGTATAGTATGGTATAGTACCTTATAGAACAGCATAGAACAGTATAGTACAGTAAAGAACAGTATAAAGTATAGTACTGTATAGAACAGTAAAAAGTATAGTACAGTATAGTACAGTATAGAACAGCATGGTACAGTATAGAACTGTATAAAGTATAGTAAAGTATAGAACAGTAAAAAAATTATAGTACAGTATAGAACAGTATAGAACAGTATAGTACAGTATAGAACAGTATACATTATAGTACCGTATAGAACAGTAAAAAGTATAGTACACTATAGAACAGTATAGTACAGCATAGAACAGTATAGTATAGTTCAGTATAGTACAGTATAGCATGGTATAGTACCGTATAGAACTGTATAGAACAGTATAAAACGGTATAAAATCTGTAAGGGTTGGTGTGAGGGGTGACCCAGGTGCGGTGCAGGATAGACAGCAGGCAGTAGGCAGAGATGGTGAAACAAGGATCTTTACTGGTGGTCCCGAAGCCAGGATACAAAACAAAGAAAGGTGGAGCAAATAAGTCTCCAAAAACAGGCTGACAGCCAAAATACGAAATAGTAACTACGACTGAAATAATAAAGAAACAGGGAGAACACTTCTCGAGTACCTGTACATACTTCTTTGATCAGACACTGATTAGTACTGCTGAGCATAGAGAAACTAGCAGAGAAAACTGAGCAAGGGAACGCAGGGAAGTGAGGGCATAAATACACAGGTGAACAGGTAGACACAGGTGACACCAATAGGATCATGATTAGTCCAGACTGTGAGTGAGAAGGTGCTTAAGGTTGTTGGAGGAGGACACCTAGTGGATCGCTCCGGAACTGCGACCCCCTCCTGTAACAAAAATGTAGTCCTATTGTAGCTCTGTGACTACATAATTTATTATGAATTCAACCCAAACATATTTCCTCAGGGAAATACCGGAAAATAGGTTTTAAAATACTGATGTATCCACTTCATTCGATTATATCCATTGTACTGTAAACAGTAAATTCCACAACAATTCCCTGAGTGTACGAGTGAGAGTAATTTTGCTAACAGCAGCATTACATCTCCCAAGCATGTTGTCCGTATCGACCATGCTGCTCCACTCACTCTCATTAGATTCTATTAATCTATTTACCCTTCACAGCACACTGACATTACCCCCATACCCCAAGCCAAAGCCAAAGTGACACTGGGTCTGCAGGCTACGTTTGGAGGCCGTGAGGTCACGCTGATGATGGCACTAGTTGTCGACCGGTGAGATATCGGGCCCGCCTTCAGCGCTGCGATAGAAGACTGCTGGGGGAAATGAGACATTCATTAGGAGAGCCAAGTTGACACTGTCACCCTCACCCTCGCCTGCTTCCAAGGAGCCTGCCCAGTCCAGTTTTAGCAACCAGCAGCACTCCGCCACGCCACACTACCACTACAATCGCAGACGCGAGTTGGAGGGAAAGATGGGAGATGGAGAGAGGTGTTTGACACAAACACACACACTTTACCAGAGCACAGATGAGATGTACAGTATCATAAAAACACAGCTTCAGCTGCCGGGGTGTTTTCTTGTCCCTAGCATAAAGCACAGCTTCAGCTGCCGGGGTGTTTGCTTGTTCCTAGCATAAAGCACAGCTTCAGCTGCCGGGGTGTTTGCTTGTTCCTAGTAGCACTGGTGACAAATGAGACGGGCCCGTTGTCTTTGTGAGTCTGCACGCCTGTGAAAGCAGAATGCTTTTATTAGGCCTATAACACAATAAGAGAAGGCAGGAGTCAATTACTGTGTACTTATCCTCCGCCTGCCGGCACGGTGACTTGTTAACGCTTCCTAATAAAAGGCAGCAGAGAAGAGCATGTGTAGAATGCGCTCCACTCACAAAGAACACATTTCCATGTCCCTCATGCTCTCACCAATGCCTGACAATGACTCAATGAAGATGTACATTATAAATATTTACCGTAATACTAAATTCACTTCATTGGCCATTGTCACTATAGAGAGACAAAATGTTGACTCTTAAAGTACAGAGTACTTGAATTATTAAATGTTAAACTACAGGAAAGATAATAAATTAATAGACGTTAAACTCCTATTCCCTTGAAATGAGGTTGATTCTCCCTTTTCAATTGAGGTTATGAGACCCACTGGCTTTGTTCATTGTATTAATTAATTAAGAAGAGTGAGCGGGTTGAGAGAGATACAGGTGGTTTGTTGTTCTCATCAAAATGAAGTAAATCGGACTGTGAATGGACCGTGCTGTAACCAATACTTTCCTGTAACACTTTACTTGACACCCAGCGTCATAACACGTTATGACACGGTCATAACCATATTGTATGTCATAACAGCTGACATAACCTGTTATAAAATGTTCATAACACTGTCATGACACATATATTTAGACCTGTTTTGACATACACTGTAAATATACAGTACCAGTCAAAAGTTTGGACACACCTACTCATTCCAGGGCTTTTCTTTATTTTTACTATTTTCTACATTGTAGAGTAACCAAAAAAGTGTTAAACATATTCTTCAAATAGCCACCCTTTGCCTTGATGACAGCTTTGCACACTCTTGGCATTCTCTCAACCAGCTTCACCTGGAAGGCTTTTCCAACAGTCTTGAAGGAGTTCCCACATATGCTGAGCACTTGTTGGCTGCTTTTCCTTCACTCTGCCGAACGACTCATCCCAAACATCTCAATTGTTTTGAGGTCGGGGATTATGGAGGCCAGGTCATCTGATGCGGCACTCCATCACTCTCCTTCTTGGTCAAATAGCCCTTACACAGCCTGGAGTTGTGTTGGGTCATTGTCCTGTTGAAAAACAAATGATAGTCCCACTAAGCCAAAACCAGATGGGATGGCGTATCGCTGCAGAATGCTGTGGTAGCCATGCTTGTTAAGTATGCCTTGAATTCTAAATGAATCACAGACAGTGTCACCAGCAAAACACCCCCACACCATAACACCTCCTCCTCCATGCTTTACGGTGGGAACTACACATGCAGAGATCATCCGTTCACCCACACCGCGTCTCCCAAAGACACGGCGGTTGGAACCAAAAATCTCAAATTTGGACTCCAGACGAAAGGTCAAATTTCCACCGGTCTAATGTCCATTGCTCGTATGTCTTGGCCCAAGCAGTTCTCTTCTTCTTATTGGTGTCCTTTAGTAGTGGTTTCTTTGCAGCAATTCGACCATGAAGGCCTGATTCACACAGTCCCCTCTGAACAGTTGATGTTGAGATGTGTCTGTGACTTGAACTCTGTGAAGCATTTATTTGGGCTGCAATTTCTGAGGCTGGTAACTCTGGGTCTTCCATTCCTATGGCGGTCCTCATGAGAGCTAGTTTCATCATAGGGCTTGATGGTTTTTGCGACTGCACTTGAAGAAACGTTCAAATTTCTTGAAATTTTCCAGATTGACTGACCTTCATGTCTTAAAGTAACGATGGACTGTCGTTTCTCTTTGTTTATTTGAGCTGTTCTTGCAATAATATGGACTTGGTCTTTTACCAAATAGGGCTATCTTCTGTATACCCCCCCTACCTTGTCACAACACAACTGATTGGCTCAAATGCATTAAGAAGGAAAGAAATTCCACAAATGTACTTTTAACAAGGCACAACTGTTAACTGAAATGCATTCCAGGTAACTACCTCATGAAGCTGGTTGAGAGAATGCCAAGAGTGTGCAAAGCTCTCATCAAGGCAAATGGTGGCTATTTGAAGAATCTCAAATATAAAATATATTTTCATTTGTTTAACACCTTTTTGGTTACTAAATGATTCCATGTGTGTTATTTCATGGTGTTGATGTCTTCACTATTATTCTGCAATGTAGAAAATGGTAAAAAAATAAAGAAAAACCCTTGAATGAGTAGGTGTGTTCAAACTTTTGACTGGTAGTGTATATGTGATGGGATGTATAGACATTATTGACAGTATGTGGATAGAATATGTATTATACTGTATCTGAAGAATATCTGGATATAATAGTATATGTATAGCAATAGTGGAATAGGATGGACTTGACTAGAATAAAGTATCATTGCATTGCGCTGTTGCGCCTTCTTCACCACACTATCTGTGTGGTTGGACCATTTCAGATTGCCAGTGATGTGTATGCCAAGAAACTTAACGTTTTTCACCTTCTCCACTGCGGCCCCATCAATGTGGAAGGGGGGTGTGCTCCCTCTGCTTTCTCCTGAAGTCCACGATCAGCTCTTTCGTTTCGTTGACGTTGAGGGAGAGGTTATTTTTCTGGCACCACTTCACCAGGGCCCTCACCTCCTCCCTATAGGCTGTCTCGTCGTTGTTGGTAATCAGGCCTACCACTGTTGTGTCGTCTGCAAACTTGATGATTGAGTTGGAAGCATGTGTGGCCACACAGTCATGGTTAAACAGGGAGTACAGGGGGGGTCTGAGCACGCACCCTTCTGTGGCTCCTGTGTTGAGGATCAGCGTAGTGAAGGTGTTGTTGCCTACCTTCACCACCTGTCAACCGTTTGTTTATGTTGTATAATTTGTTTTGAAATTTACCATATTAAATGATCATTGTAATTGCACACACATTGATGTCAGACATGCACCGACCCCAATGCTCTGTTGCTGATGACTGGGATGAATGCAGGAGCAGATTTCAGGAACAGGACAAGACACCCTCTTTTTGAATGATGACTGATATAAGGGCATGTAAGTGATACGCCTATCTGGCTTATATGATTATGATGGTTATAGCGCTTCTTGACAGTGTCATAAAGTGTATTTTCTACAAGTTATTTCAAATACGATGGGAAAAAACATGACTGTAAAGAATTCATTACAACAATAACAAAGGATTTAAGAAACAAACATTCAAACGAAAGGAAACTTCTTGGCAGGGAAAAAAACAATTTGAATAAATGTGGGTTTTGACACTCTTATGTAGGGGTCATAACCAAACATAAAATAACGCAATATATGTCACAACAGGTGTAAATATATGGGTCATGACAGTGTTATGACCATATTATGACAGGTTATGACACGTTATGTCAGCTGTTGTGACATATTATGACATGGTTACTACCGTGTCATAACATGTTATGACACTGGATGTCATTTAAAGTGTTACCCAAATGGTAAAGTATATGATAGTGTCCCAACGCACCATACTGGTCAGTGCAATCCTGGATCCTTGGGAAGTCCTTAACCTAAACCCTGCCCCTAACCTTAACCCCTACCTTACCACAACCCGAACCTTAACCATAACCCATACCTTACCCTAACCCTAACCCTAACCTTAACCCTTACCTTAACCATTTTAAATGTCAACTACAATGGGGTAGGGCCGTCCCAAGGATACCGGATAGCACGGACCTCACCATATTTCAGCCTGCACAAACCACTTGATAAGTGTTAGCCAATTGAAAACCGACCTCCTCATTGACATAACTCTGCAATAAAGGGCTCTGGAGTCTGATGCCCAGGCCCAATAGCAAAAACGGGTTCACAAACGGTTCACATAATTGTAAATAATTTAACGGTGCATTTCACAATGGGTCAAAAACTTGAACCGTCAATTAAACATTTTTAGATACATGAATAAACATTTATGGTTAAAATTGTGAGATAGACATTCATGCTTGCAAAAATTGTAAGCCTATTAAGCTTGGTTGAATAATGGTTTATAAATGTAGTGAAAATTATCATAAGACAAACTCTTATTCCATCATGTAACCTTGCAAGGGTTTCACTGTTGAGGAACATTCTCACTTTTCGATGGGATGCATTGGTGCAATGATTTATTTATCCAAGGAATCAAGGCGTCATGTCATGATCTGCCCATATGCACAACGGGCTCAAAATTAGAAGGACCTTGAACGTGCCCACATGTTTTTATTTTTAACCCATCCACTGACCTTCGGAAGACAAATAAATATATTTTACAGCTTTTCTGCTACATTTAAATTTTTGTCATTTAGCAGACACTCTTGTCCAGAGCGACCTACAGTTAGTGAGTGCATAAATTTTTCATACTGGCCCCACATGGGAATCGAACCCACAACACTGCCGTTGCAAGCGCCATGCTCTACCAACTGAGCTAGAGGAGGGCTACGTTTTACATATACATTTTAAATAAACATTTTACATGGTACTTTTATATAAAGCAGTCACATAACAATAATACATTGCCCACATGTGTTGACACTGACGTCATGTGACAGTGCGAGAAGGTCAGTGTGCACAATCCAGACTTGAAAGATTGCAGTGAAAGAAACAAAGTGTTGTAGGTCAAAAAAATGTCAACACAGAAGAGAGAAAGTACGTTTTCCATGCAATTTGTTTTGCTTTTTTGGATACATGAAATCTGCTGGACGATTTAGCATAGGTAGTTGGCTAGCTAGCTAACAGTAGCGAGCAAGCAAACTTTAACTGCCATTTTTGTTCGGCCTACCAACTAGGCTAGCTAGCTAGCTAGCTAGCTAGTTACCATCTACAGAATAGACTCTCCATGCAAACTGTTTAGTTTTTTGGGATTAGCTAGCATGCTAGGTAGCTAGATAGTTTTCTAACCTTGGCTAGCTAGCTAGCTAGATACCTAAAGCTGGCAATTATGCTATGGTCGCTACTCGCTAGCTAACTAGGTAACTAACGTTAGCTGGGCTCGATGCTCTTATTTTCCCTGAACCAAGGGTATTACGTGAGACACACCCAGCATGTTAACGTTAGCTAGCTAGTGTCAACACACTACGAGTAATGTTAGTTCCTTTTCAATGTAGCTAAACCCTAGCTAACTTATTAGTGTTAGCAAGCACTATTCATGCTAGAGGGATAACACAAAAACTAGCTAGGTAGCTAGGTAGGCCTAGCTATATGCCTAAATAGAAATCATGATGATCAAACTAGGGGAGTGTCTATGCTAAATTGTCCTATATTCTTCTTCTCTACCACAGATTACTACAAGGTCTGACTCCATGATGGGAAATGCTTACAAGAAACACATGAAAACAGATACAGTTGTCGATTTCCATTTTGGAATGTTAAAAAGGGAAGAAAAAGACAATCCCGTTTTTCAAAATCATCTATCAGGCCAGTGTTTCCAACTCCTCAAATAACCCCAACAGTACACATTTTTATTGACGCAATAGCTTCTAGTGATTCCTCTCATCAACACAAATTTGACGATGGAGCATCTATTAGCTACATGGTGACATTCAACCATACATGTTCCAACCAGAATATAGCGAAGAGGATTCTAAACAAAGAGTTGGCTTTAGCTAATGATAGAAGCTCAGTTACAGCCTATGCCACCACCAAGAGGGCAGATGACAAATATACGGTACCTAGCTAAGTAAGTTAATTTCCTGCAAGTCATCTAGCTAGCTAGCTAACTTTAGTTTATCTACTGAAACCCATATTGTGTATTGCTGGCTAAAATACTACTGTGTTACAGTGGGGGTAAATCAAATTATATTTCTGTTTGCTAAATTAGCTAGCTAGGTAGCTAGGTTGCTAACTAAGTTAGCTAGCTATAGAACTACCGGCAGCCATACAGTGAGGAAAAAAAGTATTTGATCCCCTGCTGATTTTGTACGTTTTCCCACTGACAAAGAAATGATCAGTCTATAATTTTAATGGTAGGTTTATTTGAACAGTGAGAGACAGAATAACAAAACAAAAATCCAGAAAAACGCATGTCAAAAATGTTATAAATTGATTTGCATTTTAATGAGGGAAATAAGTATTTGAGGGAAATAAGTATAGGGAAATAAGTATTTGAGGGAAATAAGTATAGTGTGTTACCAAACAATTGGTAACACACTACGCCATGAAGGACTGAAATCCTGCAGCGCCCGCAAGGTCCCCCTGCTCAAGAAAGCACATATACAGGACCATCTGAAATTTGCCAATGAACATCTGAATGACTCAGAGGAGAACTGGGTGAAAGTGTTGTGGTTAGATGAGACCAAAATCGAGCTCTTTGGCATCAACTCAACTCGCCGTGTTTGGAGGAGGAGGAATACTGCCTATGACCCCAAGAACACCATCCCCACCGTCAAACATGGAGGTGGAAACATTATGCTTTGGGGGTGTTTTTCTGCTAAGGGGACAGGACAACTTCACCGCATCAAAGGGACGATGGACGGGGCCATGTACCGTCAAATCTTGGGTGAGAACCTCCTTCCCTCAGCCAGGGCATTGGAAATGGGTCGTGGATGGGTATTCCAGCATGACAATGACCTAAAACACATGGCCAAGGCAACAAAGGAGTGGCTCAAGAAGAAGCACATTAAGGTCCTGGAGTGGCCTAGCCAGTCTCCAGACCTTAACCCCTTAGAAAATCTGTGGAGGGAGCTGAAGGTTCGAGTTGCCAAACGTCAGCCTCGAAACCTTAATGACTTGGAGAAGATCTGCAAAGAGGTGTGGGACAAAATCCCTCCTGAGATGTGTGCAAACCTGGTGGCCAACTACATGAAACATCTGACCTCTGTGATTGCCAACAAGGGTTTTGCCACCAAGTACTAAGTCATGTTTTGCAGAAGGGACAAATACTTATTTCCCTCATAAAAAAAAAATGCAAATACATTTATAACATTTTTGACATACGTTTTTCTGGATTTTTTTTTTGTTATTCTGTCTCTCACTGTTCAAATAAACCTACCATTAAAATTATAGACTGATCATGTCTTTGTCAGTGGGCAAACATACAAAATCAGCAGGGGATCAAATACTTTTTTCCCTCACTGTACACGACAATACATTTACTGTTTAAGCACAACCCTGCACAACCAAAAAACCCTTCCTCATCTCAAAGTACTGTCTGTAAACCGCCCCCAGCCCATTGATTTTGACATATCATTCCTGTCAATACTAGCCCTTTGCAGGGGAATTTTGTAGACGTGTCTTTATATTGTGTTTTGAGAATCTGCAGAGAGAAGAATGAGGTGGTTGTTGTAGTCTTGATTTTATACTTCACAGTGTCCCATGCTGGTTTCTGTCCCACAATCTTGTTGTGCTCCATAACTGCAATATGTGTCCGCTCCCTCATGCTTGTGTACCCAAAATTCCCCCGCTTTGGGGTATTTTTCAGCAGGGCACTGTGGAGAACAGGGGTAGACTTCGTTGATTACATGGTCTGGAAGGTACTCAGCTTGTAAATATTTTGGCCAAACCTTCACCTTGTGCAGAGCTAGGGGTTGGAAGCACATGTTGGTGGAATCAGATTCTTACAGCAAAATACACAACAATACACAATTTAATCACCCCACTAATTGTATTGATCTCTATTAGACTGGCTAACTAAGCATACCTAACATGGCCATGTCAATATTGTCAGCTGTTAGCTAACTAGGGTCACTAAATTGTCAGCAAGATTGCTAGACAGCTGAGACTGGCTGAGAACCAACTAACCAACCATAGACAATTTAAAGACATTCATCATTGCTACCAACACACAAACAGAAAGTGAGTTAGCTATATCGACAATTCTATTTTTAGTAACTGAGTGTTTTCCAGACAAGGGTGGAATAGATGGCTACCAAATTGAGATATTGTTATTTGGTAACATTAGCTAGCTTATGTTAGCTAACGTCAGTCAAAAATAGAACGAACACACAAATATGTTTACTCTACTGAAGGTAGCTAGCAGTGACTATCATGGCATAGGTGAAATCGATTGACAGTGTGTATACTAAAATAAGCTATATAATTTAGCTGATGGCTTTCAGAGTTCAATACAGGACTGTAATGTTAGGTAGCTTGCTAACTTACCCAGCTAGTCTAGCAAACTAGCTAACATTATGTTACCTCTAATTGAGAATCGTCCATTCTGTTGTGAAGGGAAAAATGATGGTATCGCGTCACTTCTCAGCTGTCGTTGAATTGGATTCCCCATCAGTTCAGCCTTAAAATTCCTCTGATAATCTTTGGTTACCGCATCATTCTTGATTGCCGCAAGCTACTGGCAGAATCGGGGTGAATCTCTGGTAGGTAGAACGGTGAAAGATAACTCATTTGTAATGTAATTAGCACAGCCAGGCACAGAACACCACACGGGCATATGAGAAACATTAGTGAAAAACAAACATTTTCTAAAAAATCTTGCCTAGAGAAGTTCTGTGATTACTGTGTGTTGGTCGTTCAAAGTAAACAACGCCGTTACTCAAGTTTGTGGGCATGCCCCCTCTACCTAGTGGGCAGTATCAGCATTCGCTATGATTTTGGACTTTGTGGTTCACTATTAGCAGACCAATACACAGGGAGCCGAAACTTCCCAATTCTACCAGTGAAATTAAAATGTGCTAGTTCTAGATTGTGGTTTGGATAATTGTGATGTTTATGATAAAAACGGAATGTTGTTCATATAGTAATGACTATATGCCATGGCAGAGCCAGTGTGAAATTCCCCTTTAAAATAAGGACCAGGTTGTCAGGGTGGGTAATGTACAATATACTGTAAGTACACATTAATTAGAAGTAAGTACCCCTCAAGATGCACTTCATTTTAACTAGCTAAATCCTGTGTAACATCTAGTAATTATATTGTACTTGTGGGTTTACCCTCTCATTTGGATGGCAAGGAGGTTCAGGTTCTCATAATAAGTAACGTACACATTAATTATACGTTTTTTTTATTATTATAATCGGGGATGACACCTGTATGGTAGACTCCAGTCAGTGAGGTTGACCTATATCTGATCTGTTTTTGTAAACTCAACCAAGTTAACCCAGATGGTACACTTTTTTGGGGAAAGTGCTAGCAACAACATTGAGTGGAGATTTTGAAGAGTGTGCATTCAGGGGTAGGTAATTAGAGCCTATTGATCCTTCAACCTTTGTAATCTTGGACACCCAGCGCATCTGTCCACAAGAATTTACAACCTTGTGACAGTTATTACTGAATCGGATGTAGCTGAGAAGAAACTAAACGCTAAATTGGTGAATTTAGTGGAAACTTGACCATTTGTAACAAGCATGGTAACAAGCATTTGTTGTTACACCTCTGTAATTACAGACTGCAATTACCATCAATTACATGTTGTTATTACAGTGTAACTATGAGTTGTTACGATAAACTACACTACTTGTTACAGTGTAATTACAGATTATCTTTGCTATACCTAAAATGTACTGTAGTCTAACGTTATAGCTAGCTAGCTAGCTAGCTAGCCTAGCTAGCCTCAGTGCCGCTCATAAGGAGCAAAACTGGATACAAGTTTTGATGATGATGGCAGAAAGTAAAGGAATGACTTTGGCTTGATGATTCATATTATTTTTGGAGTAAATATACCTGTGTGTTCTAACTAGCTAGCTAGCTAACGTGTGTCTGTGAGATGTCTTATATTCTACACCATGCTGCTACAGTAGGAATACAGACAGTACACAATGATTGCCCATGAATGTGTAAATGCGTTTTCGTCTTTCTGTCACAGGCAATACCGCTTTAATACAAACAAGTTGACGACTCCCAAGACGAGATGTGAAAGGTCCCATAACAACAGTCTCCGATCACCTCACTGTACCCCCCAAACAAACTATATTCAACTCTTCCCTTTGTAAAACTGTAGTATTTAGTAGCATATTTTTATTTTACTGTACATAAAGTCTACATTGCCATAACTGTTCCTGCACACTGCTTTGTAAACTCACCTTGGTCTCCAGAGCAGATAAACTTTCTCTTGAATACAAGCTATGTCTATTTATTTGATATATTAACAGACTAATCTGTTTTATTAAAACATGTTTACTTGCCAACAAATTTCAATTTCAATTATAAACTCCCTGCATCATTTGTTTTAGCATAAAGACTAGTTTATCAAAATATACAGTTGAATTTTACATACACTTAGGTTGGAGTCATTAAAACTTGTTTTACAAACCATAGTTTTGGCAAGTAGGTTAGGACATCTACTTTGTGCATGACACAAGTAATTTTTCCAACAATTGTTTACAGACAGAATATTTCACTTATAATTCACTGTATCACAATTCCAGTGGGTCAGAAGTTTACATACACTAAGTTGACTGTGCCTTTAAACAACTTGGGAAATTCCATAAAAGGATGTCGTGGCTTTAAAAGCTTCTGATAGGCTAATTGACATCATTTTAGTCAATTGGGGGTGTACCTGTGGATGTATTTCAAGGCCTACCTTCAAACTCAGTGCCTCTTTGCTTGACATCATGGGAAAATCAAACGAAATCAGCCAAAAAAATTGTAGACCTCTACAAGTCTGGTTCATCCTTGGGAGCAATTTCCAAACGCCTGAAGGTACCACGTTCATCTGTACAAACAATAGTACGCAAGTATAAACACCATGCGATCACGCAGCCGTCATACCGCTCAGGAAGGAGACACGTTCTGTCTCCTAGAGATGAACGTACTTTGGTGCGAAAAGTGCAAATCAATCCCAGAACAACAGCAAAGGACCTTGTGAATATGCTGAAGGAAACAGGTACAAAAGTGTCTATATCCACAGTAAAACGAGTCCTATATCGACATAACCTGAAAGGCCGCTCAGCAAGGAAGACGCCACTGCTCCAAAACCGCCATAAAAAAGCCAGACTACGGTTTGCAACTGCACATGGGGACAAAGATCGTACTTTCTGTTGAAATGTCCTCTGGTCTGATGAAACAAAAATAGAACTGTTTGGCCATAAAGACCATCGTTATGTTTGGAGGAAAAAGGGGGTCGCTTGCAAGCCGAAGAACACCATCCCAACCCGTGAAGCACGGGGGTGGCAGCATCATGCTGTGGGGGTGCTTTGCTGCAGGAAGGACTGGTGCACTTCACAAAATAGATGGCATCATTAGGAAGGAAAAGTATGTGGATATATTGAAGCAACATCTCAAGACATCAGTCAGCAAGTTAAGCTTGGTTGTAAATGGGTCTTCCAAATGGACAATGACCCCAAGCATACTTCCAAAGTTGTGGCAAAATGGCTTAAGGACAACAAAGTCAAGGTATTGGAGTGGCCATCACAAAGCCCTGACCTCAATCCTATAGAAAATGTGTGGGCAGAACTGAAAAAGTGTGTGCGAGCAAGGAGGCCTACAAACCTGACTCAGTTACACCAGCTCTGTCAGGAGGAATGGGCCAAAATTCACCCAACTTATTGTGGGAAGCTTGTGGAAGGCTACCCGCAACGTTTGACCCAAGTTAAACAATTGAAAGGCAATGCTAACAGATACTAATTGAGTGTATGTAAATGTCTGACCCACTGGGAATGTGATAAATAAATAAAAGCTGAAATAAATCATTCTCTCTACTATTATTCTGACATTTCACATTCTTAAAATAAAGTGGTGATCCTAACTGACCTAAGACAGGGCATTTTTACTAGGATTAAATGTCAGGAATTGTAAAAAACTGAATTTAAATGTATTTGGCTAAGGTGTATGCAGTACCAGTCAAAGGTTTGGACACACCTACTTTTCAAGGGTTTTTCTTTATTTTTACTATTTTCTACATTGTAGAATAATAGTGAAGACATCAAAACTATGAACTAACACATATGGAATCATGTAGTAACCCATTTTTTTTTTAACAAATCAAAATATATTATATATTTGAGATTCTTCAAATAGCCATCCTTTGCCTTGATGACAGCTTTGCACACTCTTGGCAATCTCTCAGCCAGCTTCATGAGGTAGTCACCTGGAATGCCTTTCAATTAACAGGTGTGCCTTGTTAAAAGTTAATTTGTGGAATAGTTTCCTTCTTAATGCATTTGAGCCAATCAGTTGTGTTGTGACAAGGTAGGGATGATATACAGAAGATAGCCCTATTTGGTAAAAGACCAAGTCCATAATATGGGAAGAACAGCTCAAATAAGCAAAGAGGAACGACAGTCCATCATTATTTTAAGACATGAAGGTCAGTCAATCTGGAAAATTTCAAGAAATATGAAAGTTTCTTCAAGTGCAGGCGCAAAAACCATCAAGCGCTATGATGAAACTGGCTCTCATGAGGACCGCCACAGGAAAGGAATACCCAAGTTCATTAGAGCTACCAGCCTCAGAAATTGCAGCCCAAATAAATGCTTCACAGAGTTCAAGTAACAGACACATCTCAACATCAACTGTTCAGAGATGACTGCGTGAATCAGGCCTTCATTGTCGAATTGCTGCAAAGAAACCACCACCAAAGTACACCAATAAGTAGAAGAGATTTGAATGGGCCAAGACAAACAAGCAATTGACATTAGACCGGTGGAAATCTGTCCTTTGGTCTGATCAGTACAAATTTGAGATTTTTGGTTCCAACTGCCGTGTCTTTGTGAGACGCAGAGTAGGTGAACGGATGATCTACGCATGTGTAGTTCCCACCATGACGCATAGAGGAGGTAATAATAATAATATGCCATTTAGCAGACTCTTTTATCCAAAGCGACTTACAGTCATGAATGCATACATTTTTACGTATGGGTGGTCCCGGGGATCGAACCCACTACCTTGGCATTACAAGCGCCATGCTCTACCAATTGAGCTACAGAGGACCACAGGTGGTGTGATGGTGTGGGGGTGCTTTGCTGGTGGCACTGTCTGTGATTCATTTAGAATTCAAGGCACACTTAACCAGCATGGCTACCATAGCATTGAGCAGTGATACGTCATATCATCTGGTTTGCGCTTAGTGGGACTATAATTTGTTTTTCAACAGGACAATGACCCAACACACCTCCAGGCTGTGTAAGGGCTATTTGACCAAGAAGGAGAGTGATGGAGTGCTGCATCAGATGCCCTGGCCTCCATAATCACCCGACCTCAACCCAATTGAGATGGTTTGGGATGAGTTGGACAGAGTGAAGGAAAAGCAGCCAACAAGTGCTCAGCATATGTGGGAACTCCTTCAAGAATGTTGGAAAAGCATTCCAGGTGAAGCTGTCACACCTGATCTGTTTCACCTGTCTTTGTGATTGTCTCAGATAACCGGATGTTTGCTCCTGATGCTCCTCGGTCCTGGAGTGGGCCCACTCCTCCAGGCTTGCTTGCCACTTGGGCTTCCGTCGGACCCTGGCCTTTGTGCGACAACTCTTTTGGTGGCCTACCATGGTTCCTTGCGTCTCCGCGTTCGTCGCCACCTGCACGATCTGTGCACAGAACAAGACTCCTCTGCAAGCTCCGGGTGGTCTCCTCCAACCTCTGCCCGTTCCTCACCGTCCCTGGTCTCACATATCCCTGGACTTTGTCATGGGTCTTCCCCCATCTGATGGCAACACCGCCATCCTGACTGTTGTGGACCAGTTTCCAAAGCCGCCCACTTCATTCCTCTCCCCAAGCTACCCTCCACCAAAGAGACGGCCTAGCTCATGGTGCAGCACATCTTCCGGATGCATGGACTCCCAGTGGACATGGTCTCCGACCGGGATCCTCAGTTTTCGGCCCGGTTCTGGAAGGCATTCTGCACACTCATTGGGTCATTGGCCAGCATGTCCTCCGGTTTCCACCCTCAGTCCAACAGACAGTCGGCGCAAGCCAACCAAGACCTGGAGAAGACTCGGCGCTGCCTGGTCTCCGCCAAACCCACCACCTTGAGCCAGCAACTAGTGTGAGTCGAATACACCCGCAACACCCTTCCCTGCCCTGCCACGGGTCTTTCGCCCTTTGAGTGTTCCCTGGGTTATCAGCCCCCGCTCTTCCCAGAACAAGTGGAAGAGGTCGGCATACCCTCGGCCCAGATGTTTGTCCGCCGCTGTCATCATCAGAGTGTGCAGCTGAACATTGTATGCTGGAAAACGCTTGGTTTGTTATTTTGGAGCAAAACAAAAACGCTATTTATAAAAATGAATACAGAACTTGTTTTTGCGTGGATTCCATGACGCAGTTAGCTTTTAACAGCTAGGACTGCTATTTCTTGTCCCGGAATCCCGCTTAAGAGACAGGTTGAAGCCTGCTTGACAGAGATGCTAAGCTGCTAGACATCAAGCTAACGAAGTTAGTACCAGATGAGTTTTGCAATGGAGCCCTCTTTGTCTGGAGAACTACATGAACGGTTCTAACGCTGTAGGAGCTGTATCTATTACATTTACATTACATTTACGTCATTTAGCAGACGCTCTTATCCAGAGCGACTTACAAATTGGTGCATTCACCCTATAGCCAGTGGGATAACCACTTTAGAAATATATATATATATATATATATATATATATTTTTTTTTTTTAGGGGGGTAGAAGGATTACTTTATCCTATCCCAGGTATTCCTTAAAGAGGTGGGGTTTCAAATGTCTCCGGAAGGTGGTGAGTGACTCCGCTGTCCTGGCGTCGTGAGGGAGCTTGTTCCACCATTGGGGTGCCAGAGCAGCGAACAGTTTGGACTGGGCTGAGCGGGAACTATGCTTCCGCAGAGGAAGGGAGCCAGCAGGCCAGAGGTGGATGAACGCAATGCCCTCGTTTGGGTGTAGGGACTGATCAGAGCCTGAAGGTACAGAGGTGCCGTTCCCCTCACAGCTCCATAGGCAAGCACCATGGTCTTGTAACAGATGAGAGCTTCAACTGGAAGCCAGTGGAGTGTGCGGAGGAGCGGGGTGACGTGAGAGAACTTGGGAAGGTTGAACACCAGACGGGCTGCGGCATTCTGGATGAGTTGTAGGGGTTTAATGGCACAGGCAGGGAGCCCAGCCAACAGCGAGTTGCAGTAATCCAGACGGGAGATGACAAGTGCCTGGATTAGGACCTGTGCCGCTTCCTGTGTAAGGCAGGGTCGTACTCTCCGAATGTTGTAGAGCATGAACCTGCAGGATCGGTTCACCGCCTTGATGTTAGCGGAGAACGACAGGGTGTTGTCCAGGGTCACGCCAAGGCTCTTCGCACTCTGGGAGGAGGACACAACGGAGTTGTCAACCGTGATGGCGAGATCATGGAACGGGCAGTCCTTCCCCGGGAGGAAGAGCAGCTCCGTCTTGCCAAGGTTCAGCTTGAGGTGGTGATCCGTCATCCATACTGATATGTCTGCCAGACATGCAGAGATGCGATTCGCCACCTGGTTATCAGAAGGGGGAAACGCTTTGTTATTACGCTTTGTTTCGGGACAAACCGGATCACTCGGAGTTCCAATGCAGACAATTGTTTACTAGCAGAATATTATAGGCTTGAGGTGGCTTCCTTGATCACGCAGGTCGCCAGCCTACATAAGAAACTGGGGAAAACGCAGAGTGGAATGTTTACATTTTCTACGCCGGTGGCTGGACGGCGTTCGTGCTTGTTGGATGCATCTCTGCCTTGTCGTTCTCCGAGTGGCCAGTGTTGTCCAGAGCTCCCCCATCTGATAGCACCGTCGAAGGAGCACAGCATGAGAAGAAAGGCAATTAACGATGGTTGCATTTCACGAGCCGTGGAAGCCGGACAGCGACCTCCCGCAAATCTGTCTACACTCCCAACGAGCGGCCTGGAGCGGATACAAACAACGAATAGTTTCGCCATCCTGGAGCCTGATCTTCCTGCACCTACGTCGCTGGGGGTGCCTGTGTCTGTGGCTACTCCGATTTCTAAATCGGCAACCTTCCGTCCCTGCTTTGGATCAAGCGGGGCTTCTCCATCTGTCGGAGGCCTGCATCCTGTGAAGCATGGGAATGGGCGTCCTTCTCGCCAGCCATGATTTTGGGCAGCTCCAAGGTAAGAAATGTGACCGTTCCTGGTGCAAAAACAATGTCCTATCCCGGAGCTTGAGTAATTACATTACTAAGTTGCTCCCAAATCTACTAAGTCAGGACATGGAAATCGATTCTATCGTAGTCCATGTGGGTTTTAATGACATTATGAAGGGCAGCTCTGAACAGTTGAAACTGGATTTTAAAGAACTGATTGACTCTCTGCTAAACTAACAAAAAAAACATCATATCTGGCCCTGTGCCCTCTCTGAATCGTGGCATTGAATGCTTTAGCAGGATTCTTGCTCTTCACAATTGGCTACGTGATTATTACAGCTCAATGTGTGTAACTTTTGTTGACAATTTTGATACCTTTTCGAAACAAAACACGTTTTACAAGGAGGATGGGATCCACCCAAATAATTTGGGTTCCTGGATCCTTACACAGCATTATAAGGCTGCGTTGAGACAATGACTTAGAAATGACCCAAGCCCAGCTCAGCTAATCCCTACCATTGTGACGCAGAGTTGTCAAAATGCTTCAGCAAATGTACATTACAACAGGGGAGTCGGTACACACAATATAAGTAACCTAATTTATGTCCCTCTAACTGCCCTGAATGCCTCTGCTGATCCTACAGCTATTGTAAGCAGTAATCATGTGCCTAAGAACCAGATTTATACTGTTAGCACTGAGCCGGTGTACCCGAGGAGGAAGGCCACTGTGTGCAGCTCACCCTGCACTAACATAAAGAACATGACCACGTTTACTGCAGCTAAGCTTCCTAGTAAAGCAATAAAAACAAGTAAGCATCCCAGAAGAAAAGTGCTCAAAATAGCCCACGTTAACATATGTAGCTTAAGAAACAAGGCTCATGAAATCAATAATTTGCTAGTAACAGATAAAATTCATATTCTGACTATCTCTGAAACTCACTTAGATAATACCTTTGATGATACAGTGGTAGCAATAAAAGGTAATAACATTTACAGAAAATATAGAAATGCCAATGGTGGAGGTGTTGTTGTTTATATTCAGAACCACATTCCTGTGAAGATTAGAGAGGATCTCATGTTAAATACTGTTGAAGTAATATGGCTACAGGTTCATCTGCCTCACCTAAAGCCCATTCTGGTGGGAAGCTGCTATAGACCACCAAGTGCTAACAGTCAGTATCTGGTTAACATGTGTGAAATGCTTGATAATGTATGTGATATCAATAGAGAGGTATACTTTCTGGGTGATTTAAATATCGACTGGCTTTCATCAGGCTGCCCACTCAAGAGGAAGCTTCAAACTGTAACCAATGCCTGCAACCTGGTTCAGGTTATCAGTCAACCTACCAGGGTAGTTACAAACAGTACAGGAATTAAATCATCAATATGTATTGATCATATCTTTACTAATGCTGCAGAGATTTGTTTGACAGCAGTATCCAAATCAATTGGATGTAGTGATCACAATATAGTAGCCATATCTAGGAAAACCAGTTCCAAAGGCTGGGCCTAATATTGTGTATAAGAGGTCATACAAGAAGCTTTGTAGTGATTCCTATGTTGTTGATGTAAAGAATATATGTTGGTCCGTGGTGTGTAATGAGGAGCAGACAGACACTGCACTTGACACATTTATAAATTGCTTATTCCAGTTACTAATAAGCGTGCCCCATTAGAAAATGACTGTAAAAACTGTTAAATCCCAGTGGATTGATTAGGAATTATAAAATTGTATGGTTGATAGGGATGAGGCAAAAGGAAAGGCAAATAAGTCTAACCGATTGGCAAACGTATTGCAAATAGAGAAATCATGTGACTAAACTGAATAAAAAGAAGAAGAAACAACACTATGAAACAAGGATAAATGACATAAAGAATGATAGCAAAAATCTTTGGAGCACCTTAAATGAAAATTTTGGGGAAAAGGCAAACTCAGCTCCATCATTCATTTAATCAGATGGCTCATTCATCACAAAACCAACTGATATTGCCAACTACTTTAATATTTTTTTATTTGGCAAAATTAGCAAACTAAGGCATGACATGCCAGCAACAATTGCTGACACTACACATCCAAGTATATCTGACCAAATTATGAAAGACAAGCATTGTAATTTTGAATTCCGTAAAGTGAGTGTGGAAGAGATGAAAAAAATATATTGTTGTCTCTTAACAATGACAAGCCACCGGGGTCTGACAACTTGGATGGAATATTACTGAGGTTAATAGCGGACGATATTGCCACTCCTATTTGCCATATTTTCAATTTAAGCCTACTAGAATGTGTGTGCCCCAGGCTTGGAGGGAAGCTAAAGTCATTCCACTACGTAAGAATAGTGAAGCCCCCTTTACTGGTTCAAATAGCCAACCAATTAGCCTGTTACCAACACTTAGTAAACTATTGGAAAAAATGGTGTTTGACCAGATACAATGCTATTTTACAGTAAACAAATTGACAACAAACATTCAGCATGCTTATAGAGAAGGACATTCAACAAGCACAGCGCTTACACAAATAACTGATGATTGGCTGAGAGAAATTGAGGATAAAAAGATTGTGGGGGCTGTTTTGTTAGACTTCAGTTCGGCTTTTGACATTATCGATCATAGTCCGCTTCTGGAAAAATGTATGTGTTATGGCTTTACACCCCCTGCTATAATGTGGATAAAGAGTTACTTGTCTAACAGAACACAGGGGGTGTTCTTTAATGGAAGCCTCTCAAACTTAATCCAGGTAGAATCAGGAATTCCCCAGGACAGCTGTTTAGGCCCCTTACTTTTTAAAGTTTTTACTAACGATTTTTACTTTGAGTAAAGCCAGTGTGTCAATGTATGTGGATGACTCAACACTATACACGTCAGCTGCTACAGCAACTGAAATAACTGCAACACTTAATAAAGAGTTGCAGTTTGTTTCGGAATGGGTGGCAAGGAATAAGTTAGTCCTAAATATTTCCAAAACTAAAAGCATTGTATTTGGGTCAAATCATTCACTAAACCCTAAACCTCAACTACATCTCGTAATGAATTATGTGGAAATTGTACACGGAGAGCTAACATTAATGACATGCATGTTAGTCTCTCCTGGCTTAGAGTGGAAGAGAGATTCACTTCATCACTGCTTGTTTTTTTAAGAGGTGTAGACAAGCTGAATGTACCGAGCTGTCTGTTTGGAATGCTGGCACACAGCTCGGACACCCATGCATACCCCACGAGACATGCCACCAGAGGTCTCTTCACAGTCCCCAAGTCCAGAACAGACTACGGGAAACGAACAGTACTACATAGAGCCATGACTACATGGAACTCTATTCCACATCATGTAACTCAGTCAAGCACTAAAATCAGATTTAAAAAACAGATAAAACTACACTTTCTGGAACATCACAGATGGTGAAGAGACACACACACACACACACACACACACACAGGCACACACACAGCATTCGCAAACACATGCTAACACACGCACTCTACACACTCATTTTAATATTGTTATTTTGCTGTATTATTTATTTTGTATTGTAAATATGTTATGGTAGAGTAGTGTGTAACAAGGTGTTGTGTTATGAATTGTTGTATTGTATGTAAATTGTGGTTGGACCCCAGGAAGAGTAGCTGCTGCCTTGGCAGCCGCTAATGTCGATCCGTAATAAATACAATACAATACCTGGAGGAGAGCCCGGTCGGCTCTTCTCAAGTCCACTTCCAGGTATCGACAACAAGCGGACAGCCACCGGACCCCGGCTCCCCGGTATCGTCTTGGGCAGAAGGCATGGCTGTCCAGCTGAGATCTGCCCCTCCGGGTGGAGTCCCTCAAACTTTCCCCCCAGTTAATCAGCCTTTTCCAGTACCTGGTAGACTGGGAGGGTTATGACCTGGAGGAGAGGTGCTGGGTCCACGCTAGTTTGGACACACCTACTCATTCAAGGGTTTTTCTTTATTTTTACAATTTTCTACATTGTAAAATAATAATGAAGACATCAAATCTATGAAATAACACATGTGGAATCATGTAATAACCAAGAAAGTGTTAAACAAATTTTATATTTGAGATTCTTCAAGGTAGCCACCCTTTCCCTTGATGACCGCTTTGCACACTCTAGGCATTCTCTCAACCAGCTTCACCTGGAATGCTTTTCAAACAGTCTTAAAGGATTTCCCACATATGCTGAGCACTTGTTGGCTGCTTTCCCTTCCTTCTGCGGTCCAACTCATCCCAAATCAGCATTCCATCACTCTCCTTCTTGGTCAAATTGCTCTTACAAAGCCTGGACGTGTGCTGGGTCATTGTCCTGTTGAAAAACAAATTATAGTCCCACTAAGCGCAAACCAGATGGGATGGCGTATTGCTTCAGAATGCTGTGGTAGCCATGCTGGTTAAGTGTGCCTTGAATTCTAAATAAATCACTGACAGTGTCACCAGCAAAGCACCCCCACACCATCACACCTCCTCCTTCCACGGTGGTAACCACACATGCAGAGATCATCTGTTCACCTACTCCGCGTCTCACAAAGACACAGCGGTTGGAACCAAAAATCTCACATTTGGACTGATCAGACCAAAGGACAGATTTCCACCGTTCAAATGTCCATTGCTCGTATTTCTTGGCCCAAGCAAGTCTCTTCTTATTGGTGTCCTTTAGTAGTGGTTTCTTTGCAGCGATCCAACAATGAAGGCCTGATTCACGTGGTCTCCTCTGAACTGTTGATTTTGAGACGTGTCTGTTACTTGAACTCCGTGAAGCATTTATTTGGGCTGCAATCTGAGGTGCAGTTAACTCTAATGAACTTGTCCTCTGCAGCAGAGGTAACTCTGGGTCTTCCTGTCCTGTGGCTGTCCTCATGAGAGCCAGTTTCATCATAGTGCTTGATGGTTTTTGCGACTGCACTTGAAGAAACTTTAAAAGTTATTGAAATGTCATTTCTTAAAGTAATGATGGACTGTCGTTCCTCTTTGCTTATTTGAGCTGTTCAAAGCTGTCATCAAGGCAAAGGGTGGCTATTTGAAGAATCTCAAATATAAAATAGATTTTGATTTGTTTAACGCTTTTTTGTTTAGTACATGATTCCAAACTTTTGACTGGTACTGTATATATATATATATATATATATATATATATATATATATATATATATATATATATATATATATATATATATATATATATATATATATATATATATACATATACATATCACAATGAATTAATCAAGAAGTTAAAATCAACACTTTATTGGTTTCTGATGCAGTTGGAATAATTTAGTCACTTGTCAGTACACTTTTAAAACATATGATATAAAGCACAATTATACTGTATATACTGAAATCGCTATCAATTATGGATATTGTGGTTTACTTACAACCAGGAAATGTAGCTGGCCTGTTTCTACCGGTGAGATGCATAAACGCTCATATTTGCGTGTAGTGAGGAAATTCCAAATTTCTATGACAGATATGATATGTTAATAACATATTAATAGACATAGATAGTGAAATGGAGCAGTGGTGAAATTTCCCATTAATTAGATAACATGAGTCCGAAAACATTTAGAAAGAGTCCGTTTAACTTAGGTCTTATTAGATGTGAGGCTAGAAAAAAGCGAATTAGTTTTATTTAGCATCTTCATCATTTAGCCTGGCCGACATGGAACAGACCCCGGGCATATTCACTTTGTGTTTTGTCATTCCACCTGAATGCTTAATCACCTAAATGAACTCATTATGTGCTTCATTGGACTAATTTAACTATTTTGTCCAAGGTCAAGCCTGACAAAGACGTAAAGTGACTGGGCCAGTTCTTGGAGAAAGAGGGCCGTATGGAGCATGGTTAGAGAGAAGAGGATGAGGAGGAATACTCATACACTATACACAAAGACACATATAGACAAATATTCATATACACAAAGACTCATATACACAAATACTCATACACAAAAAGACGCACACTCACAAAAAGACTCATACACACAAAAAGACTCATACGCACAAAGACACAATCACAAAAAGACTCATATGCACAGAACACTCATATGCAAAGACTCATATACACAAAGACTCCTATACACAAAGACTATTACACACAAAGACTCACACAGACAAAGACTCATACTCAAAAAGACTCATACGCAGAAAGAGACTCAAACACACAAAGCAGTGGAGGCTCCTCAGAGGAAGAAGGGGAGGACCATCCCCCTCAGTGAATTTCTTCTTTTTTTTAAATAGTGAAACATTAAAAGTCATACTTTTTAGATAAAACTATACTAAATATATTCACGTCACCAAATAATTGATTAAAACACACTGTTTTACAATGAAGGTCTACAGTAGCCTCAACAGCACCTGTAGGGTAGCACCATGGTGTATTCAGAGGACAGCTAGTTTCCTTCCCACTGGCTACATTGATTTCAATACAAAACCTAGGAGGCTCATGGTTCTCACCCCCTTCCATAGACTTGCAAAGTAATTATGACAACTTCCGGAGGACGTCTTTCAACCTATCAGAGCTCTTGCAGAATGAACTGACATTTTATCCACCCAATCAAAGGACCAGATAATTAATATAGTACTGAAAGCATAAGCTACAGCTAGCTAGCACTGCAATGCATAAAATGTGGTGAGTAGTTGACTCAAGGAGAGAGAAAGAAAATAGTTGAACAGATTTGAACAAATTATTTTCTTTAAAAATGAAGGAGAAGCAAGAGCGAGCGAGAGAGAGAGAGAGAGAGAGAGAGAGAGAGAGAAATTTAGTTGTATTATTTTTACTTTCACTTAGCTAGCAAAAGCAGCTAGCTAGTTTAGCCTACTCAAACACACGGCTCAAATAGAGAGGGATGCTATGTTAGCTAGCTGGCTATGGCTATCCAACACTGGAACTCTTCCATGTCAAGGTAAACTTTTGGTCTTATTGATTTATTGCCGGTGTAACTGCTAAACTGCTTGCTGACTGTACACTGTACTGCATGATTGTAGCAGGTTCACTAACACGCTAGTTCTAGTAGCTATGTTGACTAGCTATGATGTTAGCTAATATTGTTATGATGATGTAGGCTGTGTGTAGGGGTTAGCAGTTATGATATGAAGGTTTGGCTTGGAAAGGATTTAAAAACGTTTCTTTAATGGAAGCAATGGAACGAAATGGGGATAAACATACTGTCACGAATTCAGCCGAGGCTGCCCCTCCTCCTTGTTCGGGCAGGTTTCGGCGTTCGTCATCACCGGCTTACTAGCCACTACAGCTCCATTTATCATCACTCCATTTGTCTTGTCTTGTCTTGTCAATCACACACACCTGGTACTCATTCCACGATGCTGGCCAGCTTGGGGGAAGCGATGGATCGGGTTCTTCAGGTTGTCCAACGCCTGGAGAGAAGAGGAACCGATCTGTTGAGACCAGCTGGCCAACCGGATCCAGCCACCTACATCACAGCACCCGGAGGGATCCAGATATCCCGACCTCGGGCGTTCGATGGGACGCCGGCTCTATGTCAGGCATTCCTTCTCCAACTGGAGCTGTACTGCTCCAGTGTCAGGCCGGTGCCATCAGATCGAGAGCAGGTGTCCGTCCTCATTTCCTGCCTCTCGGGGAAAGCCCTGGAGTGGGCCAACGCGGTTTGGAGAGAAGGAGGAGCCGCATTGGAGGACTACAGGGAGTTCGCCCGCCTATTTCGGGCGGTGTTCGATCACCCGCCCGAGGATCGAGAGGCGGGTGAGTAGCTGGTCCACTTGAGGCAGGGGACAAGGACAGTACAGGAGTTCGCGCTGGAGTTCCGGATCCTGGCAGCAGGGTTCGGGTGGAACGAGCGGGCCCTGATCAACCAGTTCCGGTGCAATCTACGGGAGGACGTCCGACGGGAGCTAGCCTGCCGAGACACCAGTTTATCTTTTACCGAACTGGTGGACATGGCCATTCGTCTGGATAACCTGCTGGCAACCAGAGGACGTCCTGGAGAGGGTCTGCGCGTTCCCGCCCCGACCGACGCAGATCCAGAGCTCATGGAGCTGGGTGGTACCGCGCACCGAGAGAGCGGAGGACGACAGCGCCAGTGCCACTTGGATGGCACGAAGGGACATTCCACCACACGTTGTCGTCAGCGCTCTTCTGGGTCAGGAGGCGGCCGGCAGGGCACTCTCGCATCACCCCAGGTATTGAGCCCCCACTCGTGTTCAGAGCCCTCTGCTGAGCACTGTACTATACCCATATACTTCCCTGATCACATGAGAGTTCCCCAGTGTAAGGCGCTAGTCGATTCAAGTGCAGCTGGGAACTTTATGGACAAAACTTTCGCACGCCGCCAGGGCATTTCATTAGTTCCCCTATCCATTCCATGCTCATCAGAGCACTTGATAGTCGACCCTTAGGGTCCGGGTTGATAAAGAAAGTCACGTACCAGTCACCATGATCACACAGGAGACGCATTGTGAGCAGGTCACTTTTTCCATCATTGAGTCTCCTGCTTTCCCTGTGGTGTTAGGTATTCCATGGCTAGCACTCCACAACCCCACTTTCTCATGGCCGCAGAGGGTTCTCACGGGGTGGTCGCGAGAGTGTCAGGGTAGGTGTATGGGTGTTTCCGTTGGTACAACCACGGTGGAAAGTCCAGACGGTGCCTCCACCGTGCGCATTCCCCCCCGAATACCATGATCTGGCACAAGCCTTCTCTAAAAATAAAGCGACTAAATTACCACCTCATCATGCGGGGGATTGCACAATAAACCTTTGGGTAGACGCTGTACCTCCCAGAAGTAATGTGTATCCCCTGTCGCAGGCAGAGACGGAGGCTATGGAGACATACATCACCGAGTCCCTGCGCCAGGGGTACATACGTCCCTCCACTTCACCCGCCTCCTCAAGTTTATTTTTTGTGAAGAAGAAAGACGGCGGTCTGCACCCGTGCATTGACTATCGACCACTGAATAAGGAGACGATTAGATTTAGTTATCCTCTCCCGCTCATTCCATCAGTGGTTGAGTCATTGCATGGAGCGTGCTTCTTCACTAAATTAGAGCTCATGAGTGCGTACAACCTGGTGCGTATCCTAGAGGGAGATGAGTGGAAGACAGCATTCAGCACAACCACGGGGCATTATGAATACCAGGTGATGCCCTATGGTTTGATGAATGCTCCCTCAGTCTTCCAGTCCTTTGTGAATGAGGTGTTACGGGACATGCTTGGTCGCGGTGTAGTGGTCTACATCGATGACATCTTGGTGTATTCCGCTACGCGCGCCGAGCAGGTGTCCCTGGTTCGCAAAGTACTGGCCCGACTGTTGGAAAATGACCTTTATGCTAAGGCAGAAAAGTGTACGTTTTTCCAGAAGTCTGTCTCCTTCCTTGGATACCGCATTTCTACCACAGGTGTGGAGATGGAGGGCGACCACATTGCAGCCGTGCGTAATTGGCCGACTTCAACCATGGTAAAGGAGGTGCAGCGCTTCCTTGGCTTCGCCAACTATTATCAGAGGTTTATCCGTGGCTTTGGCAAGGTCGCAGTTCCCATTACATCTCTGTTGAAGGGTGGGCCGTCCCCTGCTCTGCTGGTCTGCTGAGGCTGACAGGGCCTTCAGTAACCTGAGGGAACTGTTCACCTCGGCCCGGTACTGGCCCACCCCGATCCATCACTACCGTTCGTATGGAGGTGGAGCAGTCTCAATGCTCGGGCACGCCACCCAAGCTCCGCCCCTGTGCGTTCTTCTCAAAGAAGCTCAGCCCGGCGGAGCAGAACTACGGCGTTGGTGATCGGGAGCTGTTAGCTGTGGTCCGAGCTCTGACAGTGTGGAGACATTGGCTCGAGGGGGTGAAACACCCATTCCTCGTCTGGACGGACCACCATAACCTGGAGTACATCCGGGCAGCGAGGAGGCTGAACCCTCGCCGGGCCAGGTGGGCCCTATTCTTCACCAGGGTTTGATTTCACACTGTCATACATTCCGGGTACGAAGAACGTGAAGGCAGACGCACTGTCCCAGCTGTATGATACAGAGGAGAGGCCCAGAGACAATACCCCCATACTGCCAGACTCCTGCATTGTGGCGCCGGTAGTGTGGGCGATGGACGCGGATATAGCGCAGGCATTACACACAGATCCATCTCCACCGCAGTGTCCAGCTGGGCTGCAGTACGTGCCTGCGCTTATCCGTGATCGTCTGATCTACTTGGCACACACGTCACCCTCCTCTGGTCACCCAGGTATCGGTCGTACAGTGCGCTGCCTGACCAAAAAGAACTGGTGGCCTACCTTGGCTAAGGACGTGAGGGTGTATGTTTCCTCCTGCTCAGTGTGCGCCCAGAGTAAGGCACCTAGGCACCTCCCATCGGGTAAGTTAAAACCTTTACCAGTTCCAAAACGACCATGGTCTCATTTGAGTGTTGATTTTCTAACTGATCTTCCTCTCTTTCAAGGGAACACCACCATCCTAGTTGTTGTGGACCGCTTTTCCAAAGCCTGCCGCCTCCTTCCTCTGCTCGATCTCCCGACGGCCCTGCAGACTGCGGAGGCCCTGTATACACACGCCTTCCGGCACTACGGGGTACCAGAGGACATAGTGTCTGACCGGGGTCCCCAGTTCACGTCAAAAGTCTGTTCACGTCAAAAGTCTGGAAGGCGTTCATGGAACATCTGGGAGTCTCGGTCAGCCTGACCTCTGGGTTCCACCCTGAGAGTGATGGGCAGGTGGACGGGTTAATCAGGATGTGGGTAGGTTCCTGAGGTCCTATTGCCAGGACCGGCCAGGGGAGTGGTCGGTGTTCCTGCCATGGGCAGAATATGCCCAGAACTCTCTCCGCCACTCCTCTACGAACCTAACGCCATTTCAGTGTGTTTTAGGTTAGCCACCAATTGTGCAAGTTCTCCCACTTAAAAAGATGAGAGAGGCCTGTAATTTTCATCATAGGTACATGTCAACTATGACAGACAAATTGAGAGAGAAAAAATCCAGAAAATCACATTGTAGGATTTTTTATGAATTTATTTGCAAATTATGGTGGAAAATAAGTATTTGGTCACCTACAAACAAGCAAGATTTCTGGCTCTCACAGACCTGTAACTTCTTCTTTAAGAGGCTCATCTGTCCTCCACTCGTTACCTGTATTAATGGCACCTGTTTGAACTTGTTATCAGTATAAAAGACACCTGTCCACGACCTCAAACAGTCACACTCCAAACTCCACTATGGCCAAGACCAAAGAGCTGTCAAAGGACACCAGAAACAAAATTGTAGACCTGCACCAGGCTGGGAAGTCTGAATCTGCAATAGGTAAGCAGCTTGGTTTAAAGAAATCAACTGTGGGAGCAATTATTAGGAAATGGAAGACATACAAGACCACTGATAATCTCCCTCGATCTGGGGCTCCACGCAAGATCTCACCCCGTGGGGTCAAAATGATCACAAGAACGGTGAGCAAAAATCCCAGAACCACACGGGGGGACCTAGTGAATGACCTGCAGAGAGCTGGGACCAAAGTAACAAAGCCTACCATCAGTAACACACTACGCCGCCAGGGACTCAAATCCTGCAGTGCCAGACGTGTCCCCCTGCTTAAGCCAGTACATGTCCAGGCCCGTCTGAAGTTTGCTAGAGTGCATTTGGATGATCCAGAAGAGGATTGGGAGAATGTCATATGGTCAGATGAAACCAAAATATAACTTTTTGGTAAAAACTCAACTCGTCGTGTTTGGAGGACAGAGAATGCTGAGTTGCATCCAAAGAACACCATACCTACTGTGAAGCATGGGGGTGGAAACATCATGCTTTGGGGCTGTTTTTCTGCAAAGGGACCAGGACGACTGATCCGTGTAAAGCAAAGACTGAATGGGGCCATGTATCGTAAGATTTTGAGTGAAAACCTCCTTCCATCAGCAAGGGCATTGAAGATGAAACGTGGCTGGGTCTTTCAGCATGACAATGATCCCAAACACACCGCCCGGGCAACGAAGGAGTGGCTTCGTAAGAAGCATTTCAAGGTCCTGGAGTGGCCTAGCCAGTCTCCAGATCTCAACCCCATAGAAAATCTTTGGAGGGAGTTGAAAGTCCGTGTTGCCCAGCGACAGCCCCAAAACATCACTGCTCTAGAGGAGATCTGCATGGAGGAATGGGCCAAAATACCAGCAACAGTGTGTGAAAACCTTGTGAAGACTTACAGAAATCGTTTGACCTGTGTCATTGCCAACAAAGGGTATATAACAAAG